>NW_028291666.1:498750-665000 GCF_059453375.1 Lepisosteus platostomus
AATTATAGGTCCTGCCAGTCCTTCGAGGGAATCTTTGACTAGCTGAGTGGGGATGGGATCTAGCACACAGGTGGTTTACTTTGTCTTACGTCTGTGTTCATGAGTCCACCATAAGAAGAAATCTGAACAGGAGTGGTGATCATGCGAGGTCACCATGGAGGAAACCACTGCTCTCCCCAACAAAAAAACCACCACTGCCCCTCTCAAGTTTGCTAAAGACCACATGGATGTTCCACAGCAACTCCTGGAACAATGTTCTGTGGACAGACGTGACAAAAGTTGAACTTGTTGGTAAATGTGCACAGCGTTATGTTTGGAGATAACAAAACACTGCATACCAACTCCAAAACCTCATCCCACCTGGGAAGCATGGCGGAGGCTGTACGGCTTGCAATCATCGAGGGACCGATGAATTCCGAGATGTATCAGGAAATTCTACAGCAGAATGTCAGGGTGTCTGCCTGTGATCTAAAACTCAAAAGACGCTGGGTCTTGCAACATGACAAAAACAAAGGAGTACATCAACAACAGAGTGGCTGAAACAGAAGAAATTCCGTATGTTGGGATGGCCAAGTAAGAGTCCTGACACACACGCTTTCACTCATATGAGCTACACGGCTACCAAGATGATCTCAGGTGCGCCGAGCTTGTACGGAACATATTGAACTGATCGACGGCGAATTGTCTCTCAGACAGGCTTTTCACCTCTAAGCTCCCTGACTGACAGTGATCAGCTAGGTAGTAAAACAGTCAGCTGCTTCTAAGCCTTAAACAGCTGCATCTCGGCGCTTCCACGGAGAGATGATTTGAAAGCCGAACATCGCCCATTGGGAACACCTTACTATCACTAGTTTAAGAGACTCTTAAGGTTTTGCAGAGGTGCCTGTCTAATAGCATGCGCTTTGCAAGCTATAGGTGTTTAGGCTGAGGCAGAATGCCTGTTAACAAAATGTTTTTCTAAAGGGGCCTCGCACTCTTTTCCAAGCAATGGTCACCATCCCCACCGAGTGTCACAATGTAGTCATGTCCTAGGACATCACCTGTTAGTCTCCATTTGTCTGCCACCAACACTTTAGGTTACGGGGTCACAACCGCACCCCGGAGACCAGAGGAGCCGTTGGCGTTCTGGCGGCGCAGATTGGGCTGAAGGTGGGGCGCTTGAATCTCGCTGTTGGAGGCCGTCTGAAACTGACCCAAGCCTTTCCCTTGAATTAAATGTAAATAAGAAATGAACCCCAGATGCACATGGAATCAATCACGTGTTTCCTTTGAGCCGTTTCAGAGACTGCTCCAGAGTTTACCTTGCACAGATGCGCAAAGATTCATGATGGGGGTGCACGCTTCCAGGCGTCTTACAACTGTAGGGACTGATTAGAGACAATTCGTAGCTTGTGCTCATTTCCCTCTATTCCCCGTGTTGCAGTGGTAGGATGACTTAAATTCCTGCTTCGACACGTAACGGGATTATAATCAAGTGCAGGAGCTGAGGGCTTTAGTTTTGTTTCGTTTTCCATGGCGTTCGTAAGCGCGCAAATCAAAGGCAATTCCTGCGTCTAACACGAATGTAAATGCTTTTGAAAGTGCAGTGTGGTGCAGCTTGTAAAATCCTTGTCCACATTTTTGGTTCGTTGATGTTTTTTCTGTCTGCCAAAGTTGCATTTTGACATCCGGACTGGGGGACTTTATCATTTGAACGTGAAGCCAGCCTTAAACCCTCTGAGGCGTGTCTGTCTGCCGGCACGAATCTTGTGAAAGGTATTTTTTTTAACGGAGAGCAACTTTAAAAAGGTTTCCGCAGCCACCTCGCAGTCCGTGTTTGATTATAGGAGGAATGCGGCGGCGGGGAGCTCGCATTTGTCGTGCTCGAGTGGTTAAGGCGATGGGCTCGAAATGCGTTGGGGTTTCCCCGCGCAGGTTCGAAACCTGCCGACTCCGGCGTCTGCCGAACGTCACCTTGTGCCTGCGCGGCAGAGGCGGAGTGCCGCTTCTCCTTTCCTGGTACTATAAAAACGCTAAATCGCTTGGCCCCGCTGCCATGGAAAGCAATTCTTCAGATAACCACACATTTTGCGTTCGCACCTCTGGTGCTCTACTTATGCCTTTGAAAACCTAATGAATAAAGCTGTAAGAACCGACACGATGTGTAGGTGCTCTTAAAGCACGCAGTAAAGAACTGTTAACAGCAAGGGTTTCAGTGGGTTAACTGAGGAGAAGGCGTGATCGCTATTTGTTGACTTTTTATTTGGTGTTAGAAACACTCTTACTGTGCATGACGTGCAACAAATGTAGCCACAGAAATTGCATCACGCTTTCATGTATGCTATTGCAGACACCAACGTTGCCTAGATAGAAAACCGAAATAGCCGTGGGTTTGCTTGCTGGTCTGAAGGATCTCTCTTCAAATCTCTATCATTTGTCAATGGAAGTAAAAGGCGCTGCAATCTGATACGTTCAGAATCAAACCCGCAGCTGTTGTTCGACTTTATTTCTTGACTAATTACAACTGAGTGTCGCATGAGCAGTTACATAAACTTGTCTGGTATATTTGAACACAAATGCCGTTCTTCAATTAAAACTAACAGTACATTGTCAGGGACATTCAGTTCTATACAAACAAGAGACAGACAAGAGAATATTTCTACCGTTCATGTGGACTACGTGTTGACTTACTGATCGGAATAATTGAAAAGTTCGGGTCATAGCCGATGCAGTGCGTGCTAATAAGAACAACAGCAACGCTGAGCTCTCAGCACCGTACTGAGCCCAGGTGTTTTTCTAAAGCTGTCAGGTGCAGTTCATTTACAGTACGCCCCCTGTCTCAACGGTAGGACGGAGTCAAATACTGCCTCGACACGCAACAGCATTATAATAAACCGCAGGACTTGAGGGCTGTTCTCTTTGAATGTTCCAAGTCATTCGTAAGAGCGTAGGTCAAGGGCCATTCGGGCATCTCCTGTAACTCGAGTAAAAATGCTATTCAAAGTGCAGTGACTGAAATCGTCATCCACATGTCTCCGTTGTTGATTTCTTTCTGTCTAAGAAAGTTCTATTTTCATGTCCGAACGGGGAGACTTTATCATTCCAACTTGAAGCCACCCTTAAGTACTCTGAGGTGTGTGTCTGCTTACACGTATGGCGTAAAAGGTTTCTTAAACGGAGAGCGAACTTGAAAAAAGTTGCCGCCGCCGCCTTGCACTCCTTGTTCGATTGTAGCAAGAAGCCAACAGCTGGCGTACTTACTGTAATCGTGGCCGAGTGGTTAAGGCAACACACTTAAAATCTGTTTGGGTCTCCCTGCGCAGGTTCAAATCCTTTGCATTTGCTCTCGTGCGTGCATGAAAAAGGACCAGCGCTGTTTTGTTTTCGCTGGGACCTTTAACACTCTAAATCGCCTATACCCGCAGCCTGTGAAATCGATTCTTCAGCACCCACGAGTGACGCTTTGCAGCTGGACGCAGATAACGATGCTTTTCTGCAACGAGCTTTCCAGCTGAATTTTCTCGGCAGCTCCGTACTGAACCTGTTCTCCATTGCAACATAGCGGAGGCTCGTCACGTCTATAGCAAGGCTGTGTAGGACCGCATACGCCACAGTGACTTGTACACAGACCACATGAAAGGCAAGCAAAATACACTTTTAAAATTCCAAAGACTCACAAGGTCAGAGGAACAGCGATGACCTGAACAGATCTGTTACAGAAGTCTAGGTTGACCTTTTTAGAGCTGTAATTGCATTTTTGTTTAATAGAAGATCAAATCTACTCGCATGTACCAGCACCTTACAGTTTATTGATGTTTATTCTATTTAAGTAATAAGATTGCTAACGATGTTGGACTTTAGCCGGTGTTTTTTAGAACAAATTGCTTACTCTTCTGTAAGGAATATGCAGTACGTGCCTTTGTTAGTCATTGCTCACCATACCTGTAACTTTCTTATCTAACTCACTTCCTCAAATGGTGAAGGTCCACAAACATAAATGAAAAAAACCCAAATCCAAGTGTCTGTAAAAGCGCGGTGCTCCGCTGGCGCTGTTCCCTAGTGGCTTAAAGTGCCTGCCTAGTAAGCAGGCGATCCCTGGTCTGAATACCAGCGGTGCCTCTCTCCGTGTCTTGTTGTGCCGAATGTCTCATTTCAGACAAACATGTACAGCTTGGTTCAGTTTAATGCAAGAATTCATTTCCTTTCTGGAATAACTTGTTTTTGAAGAAATCCATACAGCTTGTGAAAGATGAAATCCATTTCTTGGTTGTCAGTGGAAAAAGATTGCCGGCTGCAAGAAGCGCAAGTGATTGTTTTCTTTGACCATAAACCTGCAAATGTAGGGCGCACAAAAGACTGTCAGACTCTGTGGTGCTGAAAAGTTGGTGGTTCAAGCCCCTCCAGTATGCGTGTCTCAGTTTTTCCAATGTAAACATCATCACCATCGCTAAAGAAGATGGCACAGAAGACTCCACAGCCGAAACGTTGTGCTTCTTTTCTTCTCTTTTCAGCATGGAGTAAACCTTTGCTTTATCCTTTGCAGCCTACGCATGCTGACACAGCTACCTTTCTCTTAACGCGCCTCAATCATTATTCACCAAAACCATCAGCAGAATGTGTCGCCTTTGTGGTGATGTCACTCCTCTGCTTCACAAATGTCCTTAGTGACGGGCCATTTCTTTCTGCCATTTTTCCGGAGCAGTTATTGATTGCTCCATCATTTCCCTCTTACTTTCCATCACTAGATTGAAAAGAAAAACAGAAACAGGCTGACAGGACGACAATCAAATTGCAAAAACTCATCAAAGCACTCGATAGAGTATTTGAATCCACAAGTAGCTACGAGCAACTTTGTCCTGGCTTGCATGAAAGTCGGAAAATGTCAAAAAGAAAAAGATGGTGGCTTTTTCATATTCGTTCTTTTATTTTTAGTTCGTTGCTTCTTCTGTCCATTGTCCTCCTGCCTGGCTCTTGACCTGTGACTGTTTGAACGCACACAGTAGACTTTCATGCAGGGGATTTGTCCTGAGCCTCTGTGAAAGACCCACCCACCCCCATAAATAACTGCTCTAGAAACACATGAATGCAAAACTAAACCACAGCTTAAAGAGGAGCTTGTCATGACCGCCAGGCAGTTAAGACCAACTCTTAAGCAATCTAAACAGCACCAGCAGCGGGTGATTATTAACAAACGCCGCCGCACGAGTTAACCCACCTGCACACACTCCACCGTGCGGTACGCAGTGCTATTTTTACCATCTTTACCTGCTTCCCGCTGGTATTGAGTCTACTCCTTGAGAGCTCTACCTGGCGTTTTTTCCATTACCTCGTTTATTCTGGATATTGGACTCCCCTTCTGCCTTTTTGACTTTGGACCTCGCCTCTCACCTTGGACTGTTTGCCACCAGTGTTCTCCCTGGATTACGACTTACCTTACGCCTCTTGACCATGAAACAAAGCAAAGCAGAGCAAAACAAAATGAACAAACGAAAACCCTCACGTCCCGCACTTGCATATAACGCCGTTATGTGCCCAAGCGGTATTGTACGTCATCCTAGCACTGCACCCCGGGGCGTACGGTATATGGGAACGAGCACACGCCACGAATCATCTCGAATCACTCCCTACAGCTGTAAGGCACCTTGAAGCGTGCACCCCCAACATTCTTCTTTGCGCATCTGTGTAAGGTAAACTCTTGAGGAAACTCTGAACCAGCTCTAAGGAAACTAATCCGATTAGACGTTACTTTGACTCATCCTTTAAGGGACCCTTGTTAATTGGAGAAATCAATGATTTCGAATGAATTCTGTATGCGTTAAAAGACAGCTATACACAGAAAACATGCAGGACACTTCTCATGATGTTTCCCAAGCCGAAACACAGTGCGTTTTTCCAAGCCATCTGACAAAGCCCGCCCACTGAAAACTGCAGCAAATCGTGTAAAGACGTTCAACTTTGTAACTACTGCACACACAGGAAGCAGAATAAATTCCTCTTTTCAAACTGTCAAAGGTTTGCTTTGCGAACACTGCAGGACATCGCACAATCTCTTTTGAACGGGGACAAACGATTTCTTATGGGGCACAGTAAGTACAGATGTTTAAAAAGCTCCACTCATGCCGACGATGCAGCATGAAGAAGCGCAACCAAACGTTTGCATTCCTAGCAAATTCCTTTTATTTTTTGATAAATAAAGACAGTCTTGTTTAACAAACAACACACAACATTTTACATTGTCAATTCAATTCAAATCAATGTATTTCTATATAGCGCCTTTCACAACAAGGTTGTCCCAAGGCACTTAACAATGCAAGTTGTTAAGAGCCTTGTGTCTAATATGCCGCCTAGGTTACGTGCTGTCTCTTTGAGGCAAATGTTTAAATCCTCTGAGTTAAGTGCTGAAGTTATAGTAGTCCTATCAGTATTGTTGCCTCCGATCAACAGATCCTCATTTTTCTCAGAGTTGAGTAACAAAAAGTTTTCACACATCCAAGTATTTCCTTCCTTAATGCATTTAACTAAACTGATAATAGAAGAGTTGTCGTTTGGTGTAAACAAAATGTTTATTTGAGTGTCATCAGCATATGAATGAAAGTTCATATTATTTTTTCATATTATCCTACCTAGCAGCAGCATGTAGAGAGAGAGAGCAATATTGGTCCCAGCACTGATCTTCTGGTACCCCAAATTGAACTGGTGACATTGATGAAGCAGTACAATTATTAGATATTTGAACATAATGAAAACGATGAGTTAAATGTGAAGTAAACCACTGAAGGACGGTTCCAGATAAGCCAACCTCAAACTCAAGCCTGTGTAACAAAACAGAGAGGTCAACCGTGTCAAAGGCAGCTCTAAGATCTAGAAGCACAAGCACTGTTGCATTCCCCGCATCAGTAGCTAAGAGAATATCATTTACGACTCTTGTTAATGCAGTTTCAGAAACCAGACTGAAATTTCTCAAGTATATTATTTGAATCCAGATACGATTGACGTTGGGCAACAACTATTCTCCCAAGACTTTTAGATTGAAATGGGACCTTTGAGACAGGCCTGTAGTTGTTAAGAACTTGTGGATCCAAATTTGACTTCTTAAGGAGCGGTCTAACAACCGCTACCTTAAATTGATCAGGTACAACGCCTGACGCAAGCGATGCATTCATCATACTAATTATAGGTCCTGCCAGTCCTTCGAGGGAATCTTTGACTAGCTGAGTGGGGATGGGATCTAGCGAACAGGTGGTTGACTTTGTCTTATGTCTGTGTTTATGAGTCCACCATAAGAAGAAATCTGAACAGGAGAACATTGAAGTGCTGTGCCGTGATCTGAAGCAGGCCGTTCAGTGCAAGACATCCCAAAAATATACATGAACTGAAACAGTTTTTCATAGAGGAATAGGCCAAAATACCTCCTAACCGCTGCTCAGGTCTGACCAGCCGCTACAGAAAGTGGGGGTTGAGGTTTTTGTCATAAAGGAGGTTCCACTAGCTCCTTAATATAAGGGTTCACGTACTTTTTCCATCAATGACCTTGATTGTTTAAACCATTTGGTCAATAAAGAAACAGCAATGTCAAATGTTGGGCGTGTGTTGTTTGTTAAATCAGACTCTCTTTATTAATTATTATGACTTAGATAAAGATAAGATCACATGTTAGGAGCCATTCATGCAGAAATCCACATCATTCCAAAGGGCTGTTTACAAAAGTTTTTCTCCCAACTGTATGTGAGAGAAAAGCAGAGACGCTCACTGAGTAAGGTGGGGTTGCAGCTTCACAAATCACAAGGACATTTGTACACTCAAAAAGGGACAGGAGCACCCCAGATGGGACTCGAACCCACAATCCCTGGCTTAGGAGGCCAGTGCCTTATCCATTAGGCCACTGGGGCACACTGGGTTGGGTCAATCACGCTGATGAAGAGCCAGTTTTTTTTTTCCTTTGCTTTTTCAAAGGGATCCCCAAAATTAGGAAAGTTAGGCAGCAGAAGGTTTACTGTGACCTGAGAAGGACCGGCATCCAATCACGGTGGTACACACACACACGCTCTCACTCATCTGAGCTACACGGCTACCAAGATGATCTCAGGTGCGCCGAGCTGGTACGGAACATATTGAACTGATTGACGGCGAATTGTCTCTCAGACAGGCTTTTCACCTCTGAGCTCCCTGACTGACAGTAATCAGCTAGGTAGTGAAACAGTCAGCTGCTTCTAAGCCTTAAACAGCTGCATCTCGGCGCTTCCACAGAGAGATGATTTGAAAGCCAAACATCGCCCATTGGGAACACCTTACTATCACTAGTTTAAGAGACTCTTAAGGTCTTGCAGAGGTGCCTGTCTAATAGCATGCGCTTTGCAAGCTATAGGTGTTTAGGCTGAGGCAGAATGCCTGTTAACAAAATGTTTTTCTAAAGGGGCCTCGCACTCTTTTCCAAGCAATGGTCACCATCCCCACCGAGTGTCACAATGTAGTCATGTCCTAGGACATCACCTGTTAGTCTCCATTTGTCTGCCACCAACACTTTAGGTTACGGGGTCACAACCGCACCCCGGAGACCAGAGGAGCCGTTGGCGTTCTGGCGGCGCAGATTGGGCTGAAGGTGGGGCGCTTGAATCTCGCTGTTGGAGGCCGTCTGAAACTGACCCAAGCCTTTCCCTTGAATTAAATGTAAATAAGAAATGAACCCCAGATGCACATGGAATCAATCACGTGTTTCCTTTGAGCAGTTTCAGAGACTGCTCCAGAGTTTACCTTGCACAGATGCGCAAAGATTAATGATGGGGGTGCACGCTTCCAGGCGTCTTACTACTGTAGGGAGTGATTGAGACAATTCGTAGCTTGTGCTCATTTCCCTCTATTCCCCGTGTTACAGTGGTAGGATGACGTAAATTCCTGCTTCGACACGTAACGGGATTATAATCAAGTGGAGGAGCCGAGGGCTTTAGTTTTGTTTCGTTTTCCATGGCGTTCGTAAGCGCGCAAAACAAAACAAGAAAACAATCCAACTACTCCAACTACAGGCTGATCAAGGTATCTCCCCTGCCAGGTAAGCCGAGAGCCGCAGGCGATGAGCCCGGAGCTGAACGGGCCCCACTGGCTCGTTTGTAAGGCCAGGTGCATTGCCAACCACGACCGGCAGGGCAGAGGCCTTGAAGGCGGCCTGGGCTCCTGCAGCTGTCCAGCCACGCACTCTGGTTTCTCTTCATCTCGTACAAATCTTTTGCCTTTTACTAAAGATTTCCAAGTAAAGGAGCATGAATGAGTTCCATACAATTTTTGTGCTTCCCTGCCTTCGGGTGGGGCGCAGCTGGGCTGGTCAAAGAGAGAAAACAAAACCGCTCACAATCGCTCTTATTACGGCGACTGTGGCCATCTGCTCTGCGAGTCCTCGGTCTCCGCCTGTCTGATTGGCGCTCTTTCCTCTGGGAGGCGGGAAGTGTCCGGCCGCAAATATGAAGCGTTACAGCAACGACATGCCATGAGACGATTGATAACGATTTCCATAGGATCCCCGCGGTTGCCTGGCAACCGTCAGCTTTGTGCAGTGGCAGTATCGTAGCCTGTGAGGTTTAGCCGAGGCACGATTATTGCTAGTTGAAAACTTTTCTCGTCAGAGCGTGACATAGTCTTGCAGGCATCGTGCTGTCTAACTGCAATACTATACCGCTGGAGGAAACAGCCCGGGTTCAATGAGCCTTGGAATGTGACTAGGAAAGTGAAGCCTTTTGAAAGAGGTAATGTCGACGCTTTTTTAACAGAGCACCAAAAAAACGTCTTTTTTGAAGGACTGGGCAGTGAGCATTGTTGGTTCAGTGGTAGAATTCTCGCTTCCCATGCGGGAAGCTCTGGTTCGATTCCCAGCCAAAGCAGTGGCTTTTGCAGCGAGTGGCTCCATCACTTGCATCCCCTTGCAACTCGCAACTGAAAACCCACTGAAGCAAAACAGGTGTTAGCCAGGTCAGTACCCGGATGAGGGTGAGCTACAGGGAAAAACAAAGTTTCCAGCTGGAAGCGGTGTTAATGGTGCCGGTGGGGGGGCGCTCACCCTGAGGTCTGTGCGGGTCCCAATCCCCCAGCATAGTGACGGAGACGCTGTGTTGTAAAAGGGCGCTGTCTCTTGGATGAGATGTAAAACCGAGGTCACAGCGCTCTGTGGTCATTAAAAATGACCACCAAAACCTTTGACAAAAGCTCTTGGTAATTGATGGTCTTCAATAATGCTTCTCCTTTAGGTACATTTTAAATCAGCTGAAAAATGCTGTGAAATGGGGGGTCACTTCACGCCAGTGTAGGATTTGGGTTACAAGAACTATAAAACTGCACGAGAAAGCCCGTACACTGAATTACACGGCTTTCAATTCAAAGGAGGGCAAAAGAAATTCCCTGAGTTCGATTTTTTGCAGCACAGAGAGGATTGCTGTCGTGAGGCTGGTTAGCTCAGTTGGTTAGAGCTAATAACACCAAGGTTGTGGGTTCGAGTCCTGTACGGGCCAGGTCCTTTTCTCCTCTCTTACAAAAGCTGTTAGGTTCCTTTCCGTGGTGAGATGGGTTGTCATGCAATGCTGCTACATAGTGCCGACAGACAATTAAATGACAAAAATGAAGAGAGTTAAAGCAGCTGGAAAGGTTTTCTTACAACTTTTGAGCTGACACAGTTTTGGAAAATGTTTTCTTCACGCTGCACTGTACCACATAGGCAGCCAAGAGTCTCCAAAACAAAACAGAATTGACAGTCATATAATGTCCATTAACCCCGGTTTTAAACACAGCATCATGTCTGCCATCATAAGAATATGAGTCCAAAATTTTAGAATATAGTCAGAATGTCTTCTAACCTTACCTGTGGTGTCTTTAATCCCTATTGCTCAATGCATGGTGTACGTACTGCATACATGTGTCTTGAGAATGAGGAATGGGCCCCTAAGACATTTACCTGTTTCACAAATGATCGTATTTTACTAGAGATTCTGTTTGGGATTCAGATGTGCATTCGGACAGCAATTCCTTTCAAGAAATGATACGTTCTGGATGAGGTCAAAGGTGCTGGAACACTGTATTTAGGATGTGTTTGCAGTGATTGTGTCTCCTGCTTCAACGCAGTGATATATAGATGTGCTCCTGTAATTTATTGGTACATGCCCAGGGCAGTAAGTAGTCTGAGGATTTATTTCCAGACGGCATAGAGCAGTGAAACAGTGAAGTAGTGCAGCACACTGGATCATTATATTATTAGAATCTATTCTACCTAAATTATTACATTATACACAACTTGAGCTCTCAGCACCGTACTGAGCCCAGGTGTTTTTCTAAAGCTGTCAGGTGCAGTTCATTTACATGAAGGAAATCTCTTACTGGGTACGATTACAATGCAGTAAGTAGCACAGGCTACTTAGGGAGTAGGCTGATGTGTTTAAAAACAACCAGCGCCAGGCAGGAGTCAAACCTCCAAACTCCTAATCCATAGTCAGACACATTATCCATTGCACCACTGGCCCTGGTGTAACACTGCAGGACTGTAACCCAGTGAGCTTAGCACTGCAACTAGTAAAATATTACCCCCGGTCCATTCTTTTCCAAAAGTGAGAAACACCTGTTTTCTACATTTTGTCTGTTTTAAAACCATATCTCTTTAAACCAAACCAAGAGTTTGTCTTTTGCACTGATATTCTGATTCATTTCGATTTCAAAGAAAAAAAAAACATTACCTTCCAAAGCATCATAAAATTGTCCCTTCCTCCAGACTCTACTTCTCTCTTGTAGTAGTACAGCAGACCTTTCCAGGTGAGCAGATCACAGAGTCCGAAATGAGCTTCCTCCATCAAGCAAAGTACCTGAACATGACTCTGTCATCATAAAAGCGCCCCTGTAATAAATAAATTAAATCCGAAATCAAGAGGGCAGTTGCCTACTGAAGTTCAAGAAGTCATAAATTTTAACCTAGCAACACATTAAAGGCTGCATCTATACAAGTACGATTCTAGAAATGCTCACCAGATTACGTTTTAAGAAAGAACTGCGCCTCCGGTTCCGCCGAGATCTTAACTCGGATGGCAGGATTCAGAGTCTGGAGTGTGGAATGATGGCGCATGGAGGGTCCACATACTGTGGATCCCTCAGTGATCTTCCGCGTGTTCAAACCGCCAGCGTGTGACTCCCCTGTCCCCCTGACCTCATTGCTCTGCTCTCGCCTCTCTGCAGCTGAGCCCGACTCATGGTAAAGTGGAAAAAAATATGCCCTCAACGTGAGATTTACTCTGGAGTGAGGATAGTTGTTACCTTCTTATCGTTAAAACGGATGTATGTGATGTGGCGACTAGTTTCTTCTCCATTAGCAGGCTTAAGGTTAAAGAAAAAAACATTGCTGACTTCTTTTTTTTTTGCCAGCCGTGAGCGCTGATTAGCGAGGTTTGTATTTCATGTTTTGCAAGTTGCATCCATTTTAAGAAAAACAAGTCGTTCAAGACAGGAAATGAATACTTGCATTTAATTAAGTCTAGACGTATGCGGTTGTCCATACTGACCAGTTCTGTTCGAGAACACAGAACAAAAAAAGGCACCGCTGGGATTCGGACCCAGGATTTTCTGTTTACTAGACAGGCGCTTTAACCAACTAAGCCACGGCACCCCAGGAGTGCTGTCCTTTTGCAGCCACTTGGACACACCACTCAGACACATCTGCATTCGGTGTGTGCTCCGCCTGCTCGCTGAGCAAGTTGCCACCTTTACATACAATAGCAACATCGACACCAAGAGAAAGGATGACAAATGGCTTTTATCTGGAACTTTTCATGTCCAAGGAGCTCAATGTGCTTTCTGTGTACAACAGGGCCACTGAACTCCACACTGGCCACTGAACCACAGCAGTGGCTTGCTGGCTTGACATCTCCCAAGGAAAATGTTGAAATCGCATGTGGAACAGGAAAATGACCCTCGAGTATGAGGGAAAAAAAAGAAAAAGATCAACTGGAGTGCGCCAACCCATGTCAGGACAGCCCAGTTTCGTTGATGAGTTGGCCGAGTGGTTAAGGCGATGGACTGCTAATCCGTTGTGCTCCACACACATGGGGTTGAATCCCATCCTTGTCGCTCTCCATGTCTGACACGTGTGCCTGTGCGCCTTTGGCCCTCCTGTTGTTTGCTCCGGTACTAGAGCCGTACATTTCCTAGCGGTGGCTGAACATGGTATAGTAGGCTAATGTCAGTATCGAGCAGTGACAGTAACAGTATTTACGTGCCGCTGCTCCCAAGTGGCTCTGGTTTGAGACTGTGTTTTCACTTACTTGCAACGCAAACGGAGAAAGCGATTTTTGACAGTCTCTCGAGAGACTGCGCTAGGTGTTTAGGGATAGACTTTGTCAGTTCCCCCTGGGATGATGGCCTCTCAATTAGTTTGTGATTCCTCTAGACGTTTATACACTAGAAGCCTGCTTCATGGCTTAAATCCAAGCTAAGGAAACGAGTTAGAGGTCTGATGCAGAACTGCGAATTCAATGAACGGGAACACTACAGTACATTGCACTGTGTGTGTTAGGAAAGCTGCCCCCTTCTGTCCCTTGTCGACCGAACAGAGGACTGTAAAGGATACCGCCAAGAAACTTTAGGATGCTGGTTGGAATCCAGCTCCAAAGAAGCCCCTTTGGGTGTTATGTCATCAAAAAGTAAGAACAGCGAATCTCCCTTTAATCAAAAGCGCAACAGAACTGTTTTCCGTGGAGGAGGTTTCAGACCCGTAGACCTGTTTTATTCGTAGGGCAGGGCGCATTCCCAAACGCGAATCTCATGTTTTAGAAATGCTTTGGGCGGCGTGAAGTGAAAATAAGAAATGGGCTCCAGATGCACATGGAAGCAATCAAGTGTTTCATCCGAGCTGTTTCAAAGACTGCTCAAGAGCTTTCCTTTCACAGAGGCGCAACGATTAATGATGGGGGTGCACCCTTCAATGCGCCTTATGACTCTAGGGCGTGATTGAGACGTACGTAGCGTGTGCTCATTTCCCTCTATTCCCCGTGTTGCAGTGGTAGGATGACGTAAATTCCTGCTTCGACACGTAACGGCATTATAATCAAGTGTAGGAGCTGAGGGCTTTAGTTTTGTTTCGTTTTCCATGGCGTTCGTAAGCGCGCAAATCAAAGGCAATTCCTGCGTCTAACAGGAATGTAAATGCTTTGGAAAGTGCAGTGTGATGCAGCTTGTAAAATCCTTGTCCACATTTGTGGTTTGTTGATGTTTTTTCTGTCTGCCAAAGTTGCATTTTGACATCCGGACGGGGAGACTTTATCATTTGAACGTGAAGCCAGCCTTAAACCCTCTGAGGCGTGTCTGTCTGCCGGCATGTATCTTGCGAAAGGTATTTTGTTTTTAACGGAGAGCGACTTTAAAAAAGTTTCCGCAGCCACCTCGCACTCCGTGTTAGATTATAGGAGGAATGCGGTGGCGGTGAGCTCGCTGTAGTCGTGGTCGAGTAGTTAAGGCGATGGACTTGAAATCCTATGGGGACTCCCCGCTCAGGTTCGAATCCTGCCGACTACGGCGTCTGCCACATGTCGCCTTGTGCCTGTGCGGCAAAGGCGAAGTGCTGCTTCTCCTTTCCTGGTACTATAAAAATGCTACATCGCTTGGTCCTGCTTCCATGGAAAGCAGTTCTTCAGGTAATTCTACTCTCTTACCAAAGCTGTTAGGTGCCTTTCCGTGATGAGATGGGTTGTCATGCAACGCTGCCACATAGTGCCGACAGACAAGAGTGTTGCGGGAGAAGAGAAAAGTGTTTGAAGTTTTAAGAGTGTCTTAGGTGGAGCCAAAATCAAGTGTCACAAATGCAAGTGGTTGGATTTCCAATGTTTAATATGGTAAAAATAAGCGGAAGTTATCTGCCGGTCCGGCACAGTCTGCCATGCTTTTGTCATATACTGTAAAGTGGTGTCGAACTGGGTGTCGAACTGGAGCCTCACCATTTGCATATGTGAGGCTCCAGTTATACATCGAGTGTCACATTAAATGACAATAATGAAGAGAGTTAAAGCAGCTGGAGAGGTTTTCTTACAACTTTTGAGCTGACACAGTTTTGGAAAATGTTTCCTTCACGCTGGCTGCACTGAACAACACAGGCAGCCAAGAGTCTCCAAAACAAAACAGAATGGACAGTTAGGAGAAAATTCCCACTCGTCCTGAAGTTCCCAAAATCCAGCACTGAGCGTAAACAAAGTGTCTAAGTAGCGTGGGAATGCTAACCCTAAACCTAGCTGGAGTTTGAGCAATCCAGCACTGAGCGTAAAAAGATGAGTCAAAGTAACGTCTAATCGGATTAGTTTCCTTAGAGCTGGTTCAGAGTTTGCTCAAGAGTTTACCTTTCACAGATGCGCAAAGAAGAATGTTGGGGGTGCACGCTTCAAGGTGCCTTACAGCTGTAGGGAGTGATTCGAGACGATTCGTGGCGTGTGCTCGTTCCCATATACCGTACGCCCCGGGCTGCAGTGCTAGGATGACATACAATACCGCTTGGGCACGTAATGGCCTTATATGCAAGTGTGGGACGTGAGGGTTTTCGTTTGTTCGTTTTGTTTTGCTCTGCTTTGCTTTGTTTTGCTTTCCATCGCGTTGGTAAGAGCGTAAATAAAAAGGCGATTCCTGCGTCTACCACTAATGTAAGAGCTATTTCAAGTGCGACGTGGTGCGGCTTTTCAAATGCTTGTGGGCATTTCTCTGTTGTTGATTCTTTTTTTGTGTGTAACAAAGTGGCATTTTCATGTCCGGACGGGGAGACTTTATCATTCCGACATGAAGCCACCCTTAAGTCCTCTGAGGCGTGTCTGTCTGCAAGGCTTGTATTTTGGAAATGTTTTTTTGAAACGGAGAACGACTTTGAAATAGGCTTCCGCCGGCGCCTCTTGATCCAGGTAAGATTGTAGCAAGAACGCAGGGGCGGTGAGGCTTGGTGTAGTCGTGGCCGAGTGGTTAAGGCGATGGACTAGAAATCCATTGGGGTCTCCCCGCGCAGGTTCGAATCCTGCCGACTACGTTGTCCGCCTCCAGTCGGTGTGTTTCGGCGCAAGCAAAGAAGCGCGCCTCTTTGCTGTTCCTGGTGGTTTTAAAACGCCCAATCGCTTGTACCCGCTGCCTTGGAAATAAGTTCTTCAGCGTCCGTGAATGGCATTTTGCAGCTGGAAGCGGATGTCGACGCGGTTTGCACAGAGCACCAAAAAAGCGTCTTTTTTTGAAGGCCCAGGCACTGAGCATTGGTGGTTCAGTGGTAGAATTCTCGCCTGCCACGCGGGAGGCTCGGGTTCGATTCCCGGCCAATGCAGTGGCTTTTGCAGCAAGCGGCTCCATCACTTGCATCCCCTTGCAACTCGCAACTGAAAACCCACTGAAGCTAAGCAGGTGTGAGCCAGGTCAGTACCCGGATGAGGGTGAGCTACAGGGAAAAACAAAGCTTCCAGCTGGAAGCGGTGTTAATGGTGCCGGCGGGGGGGCGCTCACCCTGAGGTCTGTGCGGGTCCCAATGCCCCAGTATAGTGACGGAGATGCTGTGTTGTAAAAGGGCGCTGACTTTTGGATGAGATGTAAAACCGAGGTCACAGCGCTCTGTGGTCATTCAAAATGACCACCAAAACCTTTGACAAAAGCTCTTGGTAATTGATGGTCTTCAATAATGCTTCTCCTTTAGGTACATTTTAAATCAGCTGAAAAATGCTGTGAAATGGGGGGGCACTTCAGGCCAATGCAGGATTTGGGTTACAAGAACCATGAAACTGCACGAGAAAGCCCGTACACTGAATTACACGGCTTTCTATTCAAAGGAGGGCAAAAGAAATTCCCTGAGTTTGATTTTTTGCAGCACAGAGAGGAGTATTGTCGTGAGGCCGGTTAGCTCAGTTGGTTAGAGCGTGGTGCTAATAACGCCAAGGTCACGGGTTCAAGCCCCGTACGGGCCAGAAGATTATCAACTCATCTTCATTTGCAGATTTAGAGGCAGCTTCGATATTCGTTTTACAGACTGGTTTTTTTTTTTTAATATGGGTCACACACATGCCACAGCAACAAAACATCTCTAGAGATGAGGCTATAGATCACCTTTCCATCCTGCAGGTTTTCCTCCCAAAGCCTACGGCACCAACGGCGACCCCTGCTGGCCGGGAGAGCAAAAGCTTACAGCACCTGGTATTCCCAGGCGGACTCCCATCCAAGTACTAACCAGGCCCGACCCTGCTTAGCTTCCGAGATCAGACGAGATCAGGCTTGTTCAGGGTGGTGTGGCCGTAAGCGAAAGCCCCGGCGCCTGACTCGCTACTTGAAGCTGTGTGTGGCGGGGGCTCCGTGCCCCCCGAGCGGGACTGAAGGATCGTTCGTGTGCAACTCTTTGGAAAGGAGCTGCTTTCCAAATCGCATTGCGTGCCTGGATGTTGGCGAATGCGCTCCCTTGTGTTGGCTCGTCCCGCACTGGAGGAGGACAAACAATCTGCACGGAGGAGCACCAGGCAAGTCTTCACCAGACAAAAACCTCCAGTGCACAGCACTCTGGAAACATTTCGGGGCTTTCGCGTGTTTATTTCAGCACGTAAAGCGCACCGGTCCAACACGTCGGCCGGGCGCGCGGCGCCTCCGCCCTCTTGTGGCCTTGCGCCGTCAGAGCAAGAGGCTCCTTCTCGCTGCCCTTCCGCTGTGTTGCAGGGCCCCGAGAGGGAACCCGGAGCGCGCACTTTGTGGGGGGCGGGGGACCGCGTTCGCGCTCTTCCCCCGGTCTCTTGCGCGAGTACTAAATCTCACGGACAGGGGGGCCTCGTCATTGATTGTTACAGGTGAGACGGGGATTAGGAGGAGACCCCGACTGATGGGTAAAGGGGAGCACTAACACCAGAGGGACACCCCCGGCGTCTCTTTTTGAGAGACACCCTGGGGTTTCCTAATGACCAAGGAGGGTCGGGACCTCGGTTTGACGCCTCCCCCGAAGGACGGCGCCTGTTTGTGCAGCAGAGTGTCGCCATCAGGAGGCTGGGGCGTAAGAGAGCCACACAGCCCGCAGGGTGAACGCTCCCTACTGGTCCCAGTCACACCTCTTGCAGGAGCAGCAGCAACCGGAGCTTTTCCGGGGTGGAATCTCCCATCCGGGTGCCGGCCAGGCTCACACCTGCTGGGCTGCCCCGGGGGTGAGCCCAGTCGAGAGTCGCAGGGCCAGATCTAGTCACCGGGGAGAAACGATACAAGTGAAGGATTGCTCGGCTCTTGGCACTTGAAAAGACCGACAAATGTCTCGTTCCCGCCGGAGCTGAATGTACCCGCATGTGTGGTGTCGTCTTCTTCCCCCGCCCCGCTGTGTTTGCTGTATTGTCTCTGAAGCCGCCCCCCCCGAGACGAGACGGGCTGTTCCTGTGCCCCAATTAACACTTTACAGGTGCCATTCCCCGGCATTGTGGCCATTGTCGGTGCTCACACGCGATAAGATAAGGCGGAGGAGAGCAGGGCATGCCCAGCGGCAGACATTCAAGGAGGGGGCAGTGCGAGGTGAGGTGAGGTGCGACACGCCGGAGCCCCGACGCAGCTAATGCGGAGCACTTGTTGGACTGGCATCGAAAGGACGTGTGCGCACGGAGCGAGCCTTCCCTGCGGCTCGCTCCGTACCCTAAAGGTACCAAAAGTCCACTAGTATAAGCATTAAGTCACTGTCACTGTCACCCCTGTTACAATGTGATTGCTACATATCTTCATTTCTTTGGTTTTTATCCAGTGTGTTGAAGTATTTCACAACACTACCTGTAGCCCGTCTGGAAATAAATCCTCATTCTGATTATTGACCTGGGCATGTACCAATAAATCACTGAGCATATATATATATCACTGTGTTGAAGCTAGAGACCTTTATGTAATATTATGATGCTAAAATGTCATTTTCACATATATTAATGTAATAAATGATTGCTTATGCTTTATAAACAAATCTAATAAAAATAAAAGCTTACGTTTTGTATTTATCTTGTACCATAGAACATGATTTTCTTTGTATTTCAAGCCCATAAAGTGTCCAAATGACACACTACATGATATAAGGAAGATTATCACATGCATATCGGTATTATCTTTCTTATGAAAATGCATTCCTTTCATTACCTTTTACTTTTTAAAATGAACTCAAATTGTGTATAATGTAATAATTTAAGTAGAATAGATTCTAATAATATAATGAACCAGTGTGTTGCACTACTTCACTGCTTCACTGCTCTATGCCGTCTGGAAATAAATCCTCAGACTGCTTACTGCCCTGGGCTTGTACCAATAAATTACAGGAGCACATCTATATATCACTGCGTTGAAGCAGGAGACACACAATCACTGCAAACACATCCTAAATACAGTGTTCCAGCACCTTTGACCCCATCCAGAACGTATCATTTCTTGAAAGGGATTGCTGTCCGAATGCACATCTGAATCCCAAACAGAATCTCTAGTAAAATACGATCATTTGTGAAACAGGTAAATGACCGTCTCAGGGGCCCATTCCTCATTCTCAAGACACATCTATGCAGTACGTACACCATGCATTGAGCAATAGGGATTAAAGACACCACAGGTAAGGTTAGAAGTCATTCTGACTATATTCTAAAATACTGGACTCATATTCTTATGATGGCAGTCACTTATGATAGTGACAGAGACGCTGTGTTGCAAAAGGGCGCTGTCTTTAGGATGAAATGTAAAACAGAGGTCACAGCGAGCTGAAAAACACGTTTTGAAAAGTGTGCTTTTCCTGCCCCAGAAGTTAAATGGGGGTGACCAAAGTTGCCCAAACGTGTTTATTTCTGCTGAAAAACCCGTTTTGACAACTTCTGCACAGTGGGGTTAAGGGCTGACTCAGTGGGCTCTAATGAGCCAGGCAGTTACATTGGGATTCCAAGGTTTGAAAAAACACGTTTATTTCGAGCTGAAAAACAAGTTTTGAAAAGTGTGCTTTTCCTGCCCCAGAAGTTAATTGGGGGTGCCCAAACAAGTTTATTTCTCTGTCACTATACTGGGGCATTGGGACCCGCACAGACCTCAGGGTGAATGCCCCCCCGCCGGCACCATTAACACCGCTTCCAGCTGGAAGCTTTGTTTTTCCCTGTAGCTCACCCTTATCCGGGTACTGACCTGGCTCACACCTGCTTAGCTTCAGTGGGTTTTCAGTTGCGAGTTCCAAGGGGATGCAAGTGATGGAGCCGCTCGCTGCAAAAGCCGCTGTATTGGCCGGGAATCGAACCCAATCCTCCCGCGTGGCAGGCGAGAATTCTACCACTGAACCACCAATGCTCAGTGCCTGGGCCTTCAAAAAAGACGCTTTTTTGGTGCTCTGTGCAAAACGCGTCGACATCTGCAAAATGCCATTCGCGGACACTGAAGAACTTATTTCCAAGGCAGCGGGTACAAGCGATTGGGCGTTTTAAAACCACCAGGAACAGCAAAGAGGCGCGCTTCTTTGCTTCTGCCGAAACACACCGACTGAAGGCGGACAACGTAGTCGGCAGGATTGGAACCTGTGCTGGGAGACCCCAATGGATTTCTGGTCCATCGCCTTAACCACTCAGCCACGACTACAGCAAGCCCCACCGCCGCTGCGTTCTTGCTACAATCTTACCTGGATCGCGAGGCGCCGGCGGAAGCCTATTTCAAAGTCGTTCTCCCTTTCAAAAAAACATTTCCAAAATACAAGCCTTGCAGACAGACACGCCTCAGAGGACTTAAGGGTGGCTTCATGTCGGAATGATAAAGTCTCCCCGTCCGGACATGAAAATGCCACTTTGTTACACACAAAAAAAGAATCAACAACAGAGAAATGCCCACAAGCATTTGAAAAGCCGCACCACGTCGCACTTGAAATAGCTCTTACATTAGTGGTAGACGCAGGAATCGCCTTTTTATTTACGCTCTTACCAACGCGATGGAAAGCAAAACAAAGCAAAGCAGAGCAAAACAAAACGAACAAACGAAAACCCTCACGTCCCGCACTTGCATATAACGCCGTTACGAGCCCAAGCGGTATTGTACGTCATCCTAGCACTGCACCCCGGGGCGTACGGTATATGGGAACGAGCACACGCCACGAATCGTCTCGAATCACTCCCTACAGCTGTAAGGCACCTTGAAGCGTGCACCCCCAACATTCTTCTTTGCGCATCTGTGAAAGGTAAACTCTTGAGCAAACTCAGAACCAGCTCTAAGGAAACTAATCCGATTAGACGTTACTTTGACTCATCTTTTTACGCTCAGTGCTGGATTGCTCAAACTCCAGCTAGGGTTAGGGTTAGCATTCCCACGCTACTTAGACACTTTGTTTACGCTCAGTGCTGGATTTTGGGAACTTCAGGACGAGTGGGAATTTTCTCCTATCTGTCAATTCTGTATTGTTTTGGAGACTCTTGGCTGCCTATGTTGTACAGTGCAGCGTGAAGGAAACATTTTCCAAAACTGTCAGCTCAAAAGTTGTAAGAAAACCTCTCCAGCTGCTTTAACTCTTCATTTTCGTCATTTAATGTGACACTCGATGTATAACTGGAGCCTCACATATGCAAATGGTGAGGCTCCAGTTCGACACCCAGTTCGACACCACTTTACAGTATATGACTGTAGTGATTCATAGCCGGTTCAGGGACGCCAAATATGTAATCATAGTGGCTCTCTGAAGGCACCAGTTCTGTAGGGTTTGGGCATTTACTGAGACAATTATTAATTGTAGCAGTAAATCACAAAGTTGATTCTTTTGATGGCTTTAGAATCCAACCATGCGACATAACTCAAACAACGCGCTCACACAGGTACTAATACACGAGGATACATTTATTAATACATAGAATATGCCTTAAACTAACAGATCTTATCGAGAGGGTTATCAGAATACAAAAGATATATATATTCAATCAGTTACGAAGTGTTACATATATCAAGAGGACATACGTTCAGTATATCATTCATTAAGACCGTTTCATAAATGAACTTGGTTATAACTTCTACATTAGATACTCGAAACAAGTACATAACTCTTAGGAATTAAATTTATATCAACTGGTTGGGATAACAATTGAATTCTCGAGCTGTAATGCATTGAAGTTGAATACTCATCCAATCTCTGGGGATTCAGATCTCCTGCGGGCACAAAGAAACAGTTGCAGGCTGTTGCTGTCCAATCCGCGCTCTCTGGCTCGGTGCCAGGCTGTGCTGTGCGGCTTGCGACGGTGCGCTGCTGATGCTCACTGACCGGCTAGTTAGTGTTGGCTTTAACTAGCAAAGTTTGTGCACAGGAGAAAAGATGACTGTGGGTCCCAGCAAGTCAGGAAGAGGACCAGTTCGTTTATGATGAAGAGCTAGTTCTGAATAGTGATTCAGCTGTCCACAGTTCCGACCTGTTCACGAGGCCTGCTGCTGGTTACTCTCTGGCAACCTCCACTCTAGACTCTTAGAACAAAGGAAAGTTCTGGCACTCGGACACACTGGCCGTTCCGTGGTTGTCCGGGCTGAGTCTCAGGATGGTCAGGAGGCGCGCTGCGAGAATGTCCTGCCCTTGGGAGCCTTCTTCTCCTGGGCCGTCCTGCCCTGGAATTCTCACAGAATCTTGTTGAATCTGAATCTGAATCTGAATCTTGTCTGAATCTCCCTTTCTGAATCTCCCAGGCTCTCTGTGTTGCCTGTTTTTACCTGGAGGAACTTCAGCTCATTGATTGGTTGAAAGTTCCATGGGCATCAGAGTCCCACGTGGGTTACTCGGCCCTACCAGTCCCTGATTGGTTGATCAAGGTGAGATATGAGTCACTTAGTCCTGACACTTAGGAATGCAATCCAGATGTCCAACTCGCACTCCCTAGACAGATAGGCACCAATGGATGACCATTGATCATGATAGCCAGGCTTAGCTAAGTGCATCCCCCTTTGGGAGCTGTCCTTGGACCTTAAATCACCTTGCATGAATGGTTTCTCTGTGGCTGCACCACAGAGATGAACAGAGAAATGAGGCCTAATTTGGGAAAGCTCAGAAACACTTAATTCTGCCTTATTATTAAGCCTCGCCGCTACATATCCCCCCTTTTTGAAGGCCACGAGGTCCCGAGGCATTGTTGCCTTCAAAACAAAACAGAGTTAAGTGATGTCCCTTGCCATTAGAACATTAACCTTAAATGTCCACATTACTCCTCGAGAATTCATACCGGAACCAGCATTGGATACAAACAGGATGAATAACATCTGGAGTATGTATAAACACGGTAGGAGACACTATCTCAGTCTAGGAATTACACATCAGGAAGTTCACTGTCAATATCTGATACCTCTGTGGTAGATATTTGGGGAGAAGTCACTTCCTTTCTTTTGACATGCTACCTTTGACTCATTCATGCTACCCAGAGTACATCTTGATGTGAGACTACATCATTCAGAGTACACTGTCAGTCATGATCCAGCTACCTGGCAGTAGTGTTACAATAACACCAGTTCCTGTTCCCAGCCCCCCGATAAACCACAACACCTGTGTTGGGTATCTGCTAGGGTGATTTGGAGGTTTGTTCCATTAAAGCAAACTCAACTACCTGTACCTCTTCAGGGCTTACTGTTTCTTGGATTTCTATCCAATTCAATAGTGTGGCACCTGAAGGCATCCATGACCTCAAGTTTGGTCTTATGTTGTCTGGTTCCAGACCGTACAGAGTTAAGTTCATGCTGTACTATGGCCTCCTCGGGAACTTACAGGAAAATTATTGGTTAGATAGCTGCATTGTGGTAGCTGTATCATGCCCGTCACAAGTCATAGTGTCAGTTAAATGTGGTGTGCTGACCAGCCATTTACTTCCCACCTGCTCTTCATGGGGTTCATTAACCTCCCTCTGCTCGTTAGTAGCTTTACACCCTTCATTGGTGAATCGTTTAGACACAGCCAATGGATAGCTTTGGTAGCCATACCCATCTCAAGATTTGGAACCAAATTCAATCTTGGATTGCCTTCTGGGTGAGCTATGAACGATGAGGTTAAAGTCACATGCTCCTCTACTGAGAAGAGTGGAATCAAGTGGGTTGGGATTTGTGCCATGGTTAGACTGGCTACAGTGGCACTAAACTCCCTTAACAGGTCTTGTGTCAACATTCTGGCCTGTTGCACACAAGCATAAACCCACTGTATAACACCAACAATCATGTCCACTGTTTGGGGAATAAGGTTTAACCCTGTTGCATAGGAAGTTGCCTGTAGGGTTTTCCCTAAGCTTTCCAACTTTTGCTGCTGTCGATACAGTCTGTCACTACCCTCTGGCCTCTCTGACACCTGCCTTCTTGGGGCAGTCAGGGTGAGAGTGCCAGTAGCACACAAACCTACCAGAAAAAGCAAACGTGCAACAGTGGCGGCAGCAATCAGTCCTCCCAAAAGTCTTTTCGGGTGGCTGATCCCAGTCATCTCCTTCTGAGTGACTGTTGCCTTTCTAAGCTGGCGCAGCGTGTACATGGTGTCTTTCTCAGTATGCCCTGTGGCATCTTGGGCACCAACATCCTGGAAATCTGGGGAGATCTGACGCAGCGGCTGATGCTGCTCATCCGTTTCCAGGACATTTGCTTTTTCGATTTGTTCATGCCTGTGCTCTAGGAACCCTGCAGGGGGTGGTGCAGTGGTGGAGCATGCCTGACCCTCGGCTGAGTGGTCATCTGGAGCACCTGAGTGATCTGGGATTGTTATCCTATTCTCACTGTTCAGGTCCACCCTGCACACTTCCTGATTGAGGAATCCCTCTATCGGCATGTTTCCAATCGTTTGCTGGGGGTAGGTGTAGGACACCTGCTCGCTCCCCCCTTCCCTCGCTAGGGGTTCAGGGAGCTGCCCCAGCACTGGGATAGCTAGTTCACTGTCTTTGAACTTACTATCACTCACCAGGCCCATGTCAGTGCAGGCGGGGATTCTGACACCTCTCTTTGCGATGTCCTGCACTGGCAGGCGGGTGACTTGACCATCCAGCTCCAGTCTGGCTGAACCACTGTTGGTCAGACTCAGACTGACAGACTGAGCTGGTGGCTGTAAGAAAACCGGCTCGGCTTTCATTCCCTGTCCCTTCTGGGGGACTGGGTGTGTTGGAAACCCTGCCGTTGAGGCAGGAACAATCAGGTCAGTCTCACTCACTACCTGGTAGTCGTGAGAAATAATGTTACCTGACTGCAGGTTCCCTGGGTCAAAGCAGAGGGAATCAGCATCTGGGATCAGGTGTGTCCACAGCGCAGTAGTCTCAGCGTCCAGCTGGACCTCCTGTCTAACCTGTGAATGTTGCACCAGGGGCACCTGGCGGTGGCCCTGTGACAGCTGCTCAAGCAGATCCTCACTAATAGAGGACCTCTCAGGGCTAAGGGTGGGGGCTACATCACCAACCTGCTCTCCTGCCATCTGGATGCTTTCCACCACTGCGGGGTGGTGGTCCTGACCCCTCTTGGGTGCCAGGGTGCACAGGGAAAGCTCCTTTTCATCGCCAGGTGGGGAGATCTGCTCCTCTTTAGGGATGTAAAAGGTGTGTGCTTTACCTGGTGGATCAGGCGGCTGCTTGGAGCACCGCTCCTGTGGCAGGGAGGCTGTTGAGACCTCGGCCGGGACACGACTTCCCTGTATATTCGGGGAACAAGAAAATATTTGTATTTCTTGTCCAGAGGGAACAGAAGGAATCTCCGCATGGGCTTCTGTGTTCGGTGGGCACTGTGTGAGCACAGTCTGCCTCTTGGCCCCCCTTTCCTTCTGTACAGAAGGCTTAGGAGCCTTGACCTGTTTCCACACTTTGCCTTTCTGGTGATCCACCAAAGGTTCCTCTCTGAGTCGCATGCCCTTTTCTTTTTCTACCCGTTTGAGCTTGCCGTGTGACATCAAACACCTTTCAACCTCAGTGTCAATCAGTGCCTCACTGGGTAAGACATCTCCCATGGCAGCCTTGAGGTAAAAGCTTCTTGCTTTTCCTCTGCGTTTTACTGCCTGCTCTGTGACTTCAGGGGTGGAGTCAGCACTCGCTTGGGAGTGGCTGACCTTATCCAGGCAGGAACTCTTCCGCTCAATCAGATAGACTGAGGGAGGGAGAGGGGGCGGGTCTCCGCCTCCTCCAGTGGAGAGTATCAGCTCATTCACGCTTCCGGCAGCCTTGGGGAGCGGTTGTCCCTGTCTTAATAAAGCTTGTTCAAGCCTGGCCAGGCGGGCAGCTACTGAATCCTTTTGTTCAGCTTTTTCTAGCCCTTTCCCTCCCCCGGTGTTCTCATGGCACTTAGGACGCTGGGTGCGGTCCTGTGTGAGTGCTTTGGAACGGGGCTTAGCCAGCTCAGGAGCCTGTGCTCCTTCGAGCAGGAGGGAATTAACCCTGCTGGCTCTGACGGCGAACACAGTCGCTTTAGCAGCTTTTTGCTCAGAGCGACTTTGGACATCATACTCCCAGGCTTTCTGCACGAATCTCTTAATATCAGTCATTTTCATGGTCTGTGCATCTGTATGCATTAAGATCATCTTTCTGACTGACGGGTGGAGATTCGCAATGAATAAACCCTTGAAATGTGTGTTCTCTTCGCAACCCTCATCATTTCGCCCTGCAAAATAAGTTCGTCTAAGTCTCTCGTAATATTCGCGAGGGGACTCTGCTCTCTCGTGCTTAATGTTAAGAGCGGCGGCTATCGCAGCAGTCGGGTCAATAAACGCACTGTATTCTTCGATAAGTGCTTGACATAGCTGCTCAAAGTCATTACAGACTTCTTTCATCTGCCTAGCCATCCACTCATGTACAGCTCTGCTGGTAGTTTTCCTGACCAGAAACACTTTCTCCTGTTCTGTGGCGTTTGGCAGGTACTGCAGGTTATACCTGAGGTCCTGAATATAACTCTCGATATTATTCTCTGACACTGCCGGGTCAAATCTCTCTATGTCCTTCGCTAGCTCTCTCAGAGAATGGAGATTTATCCTTCTAGCTTCTCCGCTGACGGAGATATGGAAGAGATCGTGGTCAGACCTGTCGCTGCTAGAGAGAGTGCTTAATAGCGACTCGAACTCAGACCTTTTAGCAACCATCGTTAAACTTAAAGAGTATTACTTTTAAGTACGAAATCACAGTTTTACCACAGAAAACCACAAGATCAAGTATGCAATCAACCCGGTAGATTGCAAAAGATCACAAAACAATCAAGCACTGCTTAAAGAGCAAGGGGAACTTTTTTCCTTTCGGCTTTCAGCACACTGTATTGTCGTGTATGAAACCCGCGGCGTTTTATATTGAATTATTCCGCTTGGTTGACTCATTTCAGTCTTGCCACGCCCGTGCCAGGGACGCCAAATAAATGTAGAGAAAACCGGTTCAGGGACGCCAAATATGTAATCATAGTGGCTCTCTGAAGGCACCAGTTCTGTAGGGTTTGGGCATTTACTGAGACAATTATTAATTGTAGCAGTAAATCACAAAGTTGATTCTTTTGATGGCTTTAGAATCCAACCATGCGACATAACTCAAACAACGCGCTCACACAGGTACTAATACACGAGGATACATTTATTAATACATAGAATATGCCTTAAACTAACAGATCTTATCGAGAGGGTTATCAGAATACAAAAGATATATATATTCAATCAGTTACGAAGTGTTACATATATCAAGAGGACATACGTTCAGTATATCATTCATTAAGACCGTTTCATAAATGAACTTGGTTATAACTTCTACATTAGATACTCGAAACAAGTACATAACTCTTAGGAATTAAATTTATATCAACTGGTTGGGATAACAATTGAATTCTCGAGCTGTAATGCATTGAAGTTGAATACTCATCCAATCTCTGGGGATTCAGATCTCCTGCGGGCACAAAGAAACAGTTGCAGGCTGTTGCTGTCCAATCCGCGCTCTCTGGCTCGGTGCCAGGCTGTGCTGTGCGGCTTGCGACGGTGCGCTGCTGATGCTCACTGACCGGCTAGTTAGTGTTGGCTTTAACTAGCAAAGTTTGTGCACAGGAGAAAAGATGACTGTGGGTCCCAGCAAGTCAGGAAGAGGACCAGTTCGTTTATGATGAAGAGCTAGTTCTGAATAGTGATTCAGCTGTCCACAGTTCCGACCTGTTCACGAGGCCTGCTGCTGGTTACTCTCTGGCAACCTCCACTCTAGACTCTTAGAACAAAGGAAAGTTCTGGCACTCGGACACACTGGCCGTTCCGTGGTTGTCCGGGCTGAGTCTCAGGATGGTCAGGAGGCGCGCTGCGAGAATGTCCTGCCCTTGGGAGCCTTCTTCTCCTGGGCCGTCCTGCCCTGGAATTCTCACAGAATCTTGTTGAATCTGAATCTGAATCTGAATCTTGTCTGAATCTCCCTTTCTGAATCTCCCAGGCTCTCTGTGTTGCCTGTTTTTACCTGGAGGAACTTCAGCTCATTGATTGGCTGAAAGTTCCATGGGCATCAGAGTCCCACGTGGGTTACTCGGCCCTACCGGTCCCTGATTGGTTGATCAAGGTGAGATATGAGTCACTTAGTCCTGACACTTAGGAATGCAATCCAGATGTCCAACTCGCACTCCCTAGACAGATAGGCACCAATGGATGACCATTGATCATGATAGCCAGGCTTAGCTAAGTGCATCCCCCTTTGGGAGCTGTCCTTGGACCTTAAATCACCTTGCATGAATGGTTTCTCTGTGGCTGCACCACAGAGATGAACAGAGAAATGAGGCCTAATTTGGGAAAGCTCAGAAACACTTAATTCTGCCTTATTATTAAGCCTCGCCGCTACATGACAAAAGCATGGCAGACTGTGCCGGACCGGCAGATAACTTCCGCTTATTTTTACCATATTAAACATTGGAAATCCTCCCACTTGCATTTGTGACACTTGATTTTGGCTCCACCTAAGACACTCTTAAATCTTCAAACACTTTTCTCTTCTCCTGCAACACTCTTGTCTGTCGGCACTATGTGGCAGCGTTGCATGACAACCCCTCTCACCACGGAAAGGAACCTAACAGCTTCGGTAAGAGAGGAGAAAAGGACCTGGCCCGTACGAGGCTCAAACCCATGACCTTGGCGTTATTAGCACCACGCTCTAACCAACTGAGCTAACCAGCCTCATAACAGTGCTCCTCTCTGTGCTGCAAGAAATCGAACTCAGGGAATTTCTTTTGTCCTCCTTTGAATAGAAAGCCGTGTAATTCAGTGTACGGGCTTTCTCGCGCAGTTTCATGGTTCTTGTAACCCAAATCCTACACTGGCCTGAAGTGCCCCCCCATTTCACAGCATTTTTCAGCTGATTTAAAATGTACCTAAAGGAGAAGCATTATTGAAGACCATCAATTACCAAGAGCTTTTGTCAAAGGTTTTGGTGGTCATTTTGAATGACCACAGAGCGCTGTGACCTCGGTTTTACATCTCATCCAAAAGACAGCGCCCTTTTACAACACAGCATCTCCGTCACTATACTGGGGCATTGGGACCCACACAGACCTCGGGGTGAGCGCCCCCCCGCCGGCACCATTAACACCGCTTCCAGCTGGAAGGTTTGTTTTTCCCTGTAGCTCACCCTCATCCGGGTAC
The DNA here is from genome assembly GCF_059453375.1 of Lepisosteus platostomus. NCBI lineage: Eukaryota > Metazoa > Chordata > Actinopteri > Semionotiformes > Lepisosteidae > Lepisosteus > Lepisosteus platostomus. The sequence continues at coordinate 528,248 of NW_028291666.1, forward strand.
TGACCTGGCTCACACCTACTTAGCTTCAGTGGGTTTTCAGTTGCGAGTTGCAAGGGGATGCAAGTGATGGAGACGCTCGCTGCAAAAGCCACTGCATTGGCCGGGAATCGAACCCGAGCCTCCCGCGTGGCAGGCGAGAATTCTACCACTGAACCACCAATGCTCAGTGCCTGGGCCTTCAAAAAAGACGCTTTTTTGGTGCTCTGTGCAAAACGCGTCGACATCTGCTTCCAGCTGCAAAATGCCATTCGCGGACGCTGAAGAACTTATTTCCAAGGCAGCGGGTACAAGCGATTGGGCGTTTTAAAACCACCAGGAACACCAAACAGGCGCGCTTCTTTGCTTGCGCCGAAACACAAAGACAGGAGGTGGACAACGTAGTCGGCAGGATTCGAACCTCTTTCTGTCTATTATATACTAAATATTCTCGTCTGTCTCTTGTTTGTATAGAACTGAATGTCCCTGACAATGTACTGTTAGTTTTAATTGAAGAACGGCATTTGTGTTCAAATATATCAGACAAGTTTACGTAACTGCTCATGCGACACTCAGTTGTAATTAGTCAAGAAATAAAGTCGAACAACAGCTGCGGGTTTGATTCTGAACGTATCAGATTGCAGCACCTTTTACTTCAATTGACAAATGATAGAGATTCGAAGAGAGATCCTTCAGACCAGCAAGCAAACCCACGGCTATTTCGGTTTTATATCTAGGCAACGTTGGTGTCTGCAATAGCATACATGAAAGCGTGATGCAATTTCTGTGGCTACATTTGTTGCACGTCATGCACAGTAAGAGTGTTTCTAACACCAAATAAAAAGTCAACAATTAGCGATCACGCCTTCTCCTCAGTTAACCCACTGAAACCCTTGCTGTTAACAGTTCTTTAATGCGTGCTTTACGAGCACCTACATATTGTGTCGGTTCTTTCAGTTTTATTCTTTACGTTTTCAAAGGCATAAGTAGAACACCAGAGGTGCGAACGCAAGATGTGTGGTTATCTGAAGAACTCATTTCCATGGCAGCGGGGCCAAGCAATTCAGCGTTTTTATAGTACCAGGAAAGGAGAAGCAGCACTTCGCCTTTGCCGCGCAGGCACAAGGAGACGTGCGGCAGATGCCGTAGTCGGCAGGATTCGAACCTGCGCAGGGAGTCCCCAATGGATTTAGAGTCCATCGCCTTAACCACTCGGCCACGACTACAGCGAGTTCGCCATCGCCGCATTCCTCCTTTAATCTAACACGGCGTGCGACGTGGCTGCGGAAACCTTTTCAAAGTCGCTCTCCGTTAAAAAAAATAAATACCTTTGACAAAATACGTGCCGGCAGACAGACACGCCTCAGAGGGTTTAAGGCTGGCTTCACGTTCAAATGATAAAGTCTCCCCGTCCGGATGTCAAAATGCAGCTGAAAAGTATTGCATGTTCATGTGTATTGCATGTGAAAGTATTGCATAATTGTGTCTGAAAATGAGCAATGGGCACCTGAGAGACTCATTTGCCTGTTTCACAAATGATCATATTTGACTAGAGATTCTGTTTGGGATTCAGTTGTGCATTCTGACAGCAATCCCTTTCAAAAAATGATACATTCTGGATGAGGTCACAGGTGCAGGAACACTGTATTTAGGATGTGTTTGCACTTATTCTGTGTCTCTAGCTTCAACACAGTGATATATATATATATATGCTCAGTGATTTTTTGGTACATGCCCAGGGCAATAATCATTATGAGGATTTATTTCCAGATGTGCTAGGGGTAGTGTTGTGAAATACTTCAACACACTGGATTGCAGGTTTAGACCCCCTGCACTCTTACTCCTTAAAAACCTGAAGCGTCTGGCGTCTCGCCGACGTCGAAAACCCCCCTCAGGCTGTACTCGTACTCGGCTAACTGCTGTGGAACCCTGCGTGAGCAGCCGCTGCGCCACGGTGACGGCTGGCGACCCACGGATGCCCCACTATCGGCCGGCTCCAGCCCCGGCTGGTCCTCTAGAGCCTCCCCACACGGCTCCTCCTCCCGGGTCGGTAGGGGGCCAGGCGGTCTCGGTGCAGGACCACCACTCTCCCCCGTGTTTGCAACCGGACATGGTAGCAGACCTCGCCCACCACCCAGAGTACCTCAGCGGGCCCCTCCCATGATGGCGCCAGCTTAGGGCTGAGGCATTTGCGGCGGCACGGGTTGTACACCCAAACCGAGTCCCCGGGCTGGAAGGCAGGCCCCCTGCAGCGCAGGTCGTAGTGCCGCTTCTACCGGACCCCCGCCTGTGTCAAGTGGGTCCGTGCAAAGCTGTGCACCTGCTGCATCCGCTGCCGCAGGTCCCACTCGTAGTCCGGTCCAGCCAGCGGTGCCGACCCGTCTCCGGGCAGCGGGCCGGAGACCAGGTCCACCGGGGTTCACATTTCCCGGCCCAGCATGAGCGAGGCCGGGGTGCACCCGGTGGATTCCTGGACCGCGGTCCGATACGCCCAGAGCGCAAAGGGGAGGTGGCGGTCCCAGTCCCGTTGGTGCCGGGACACCAGGGTGGCCAGCTGGGTGGTGAGGGTACGATTAAACCGCTCCACCAACCCGTTGCTCTGGGGATGCAGCGGTGTGGTCCGCGTCTTGTGATCCCCAGGCGCTGGCACACTCTGGCGAAGACCTGGGACTCGACGTTACGCCCCTGGTCACTATGTAACTCCTCCGGCACCCCCAGCCTGGCAAACATCCCCTCCAGCAGTGCATCGGCCACCATGGGGGCACTCTAGTCCGGTAGGGCGAAGGCCTCCAGCCACTTCATAAAATAATCCATGGCCACCAAGACGTAGAGGTTCCCGGCCTCGGTGCGCGGAAACGGGCCCAAAACGTCCACCCACACCCGCTCCATAGGAGCCCCCGCCTGGTGTTGTTGGAGGGGGGCCCGAGACCGCTCGGGGGGACCCTTCTGCGCCACGCACACTGCACACGTTCGGCAGTACCGCTCCACGTCCCGGTGGCAAAGACCCCAATAAAAATGGCCTCAGAGGCGCTGCAGGGTATTTTTACCGCCGAAGTGCCCCACGCCCGGCTGGCCATGCACTGCTCGGAGCACCGCCCCGCAGAGCGACCAAGGCAACATCAGCTGCCACCGTACCTCGCCACTGGAGGGTACCCACCACCCCCGGCACAGCACCCCGTCCTTTACCTCCAAGGCCTCCCACAGGATGCACAGGGCCTTGACAGACTTTGGGTGTGGGGCGAGCTTCTCTCGCTTAGGCCGCACTCCGGCTACCACTCCCAGCATGCCCAGCGGTACTACGAGTGCCTGGGGGCGCTTCCTCCTCACCACCAGGCGAGGGCGTTACAATACATAGAATATGCATGTAAAACGAACAGATCTTATCGAGAGGGTTATCAGAATACAAAAGGTATATATTCAGTCAGTTACAAAGTGTTACACATATCAAGAGGACATACGTTCAGTATATCATTCATTTAGACCATTTCATAAATGAACCTGGTTATAACTTCTACATTAGATACTGAAAACAAGTACATAACTCTTAGGAATTAAATTGATATCAACTGGTTGGGATAACAATTGAATTCTCGAGCAGTAATGCAGTGAAGTTGAATACTCATCCAATCTCTGGGGATTCAGATCTCCTGCGGGCACAAAGAAACAGTTGCAGGCTTGTTGTTGTCCAATCCACGCTCTCTGTCTAGGTGCCAGGCTGTGCTGTGCGGGTTGCGACGGTGCGCTGCTGATGCTCACTGACCGGCTAGTTAGTGTTGGCTTTAACTAGCAAAGTTTGTGCACAGGAGAAAAGATGACTGTGGGTCCCAGCAAGTCAAGAAGAAGACCGGTTCGTTCCTGATGAAGAGCTAGTTCTGAATAGTGATTCAACTGTCCACAGTTCCGACCTGTTCTCGAGGCCTGCTGCTGGTGCTAACCTCGGGTGGATCCTCTGGTTATTCTCTGGCAACCTCCGCTCTAGACCCTTAGAACAAAGGAAAGTTCTGGCACTCGGACACACTGGCCGTTCCGTGGTTGTCCGGGCTGAGTCTCAGGATGGTCAGGAGGCGCGCTGTGAGAATGTCCTGCCCTTGAGAGCCTTCTGCTCCTGGGCTGTCCTGCCCTGGAATTCTCCTTTGAATTCCCTTTAGAAAACTCCACAGAATTCTCTACTGAATTCCCACTGAATCTCTCAGGCTCTCTGTGTTGCCTGTTTTTACCTGGAGGAACTTCAGCTCGTTGATTGGCTGAAAGTTCCATGGGCATCAGAGTCCCACGTGGGTTACTCGGCCCTACCAGTCCCTGATTGGTTGATCAAGGTGAGATATGAGTCACTTACTCCTGACACTTAGGAATGCAGTCCAGATGTCCATCTGGCACTCCCTAGACAGATAGGCACCAATGGATGACCATTGATCATGATAGCCAGGCTTAGCTAAGTGCATCCCCCTTTGGGAGCTGTCCCTTATCAAGGGAAACCTTAAATCAGCCTGCATGAATAGTTTCTCTGTGGCTGCACCACAGAGATGAACAGAGAGATAAGGCCTAATTTGGGAAAGCTCAGAAACACTTAATTCTTTCTTATTAATAAGCATCGCCGCTACACCGCCCAAAGCACTTCTAAAACAGGAGATTCGCGTTTGGGAATGCGCCCTGCCCTACAAATAAAACAGGTCTACGGGTCTGAAACCTGCTCCACGGAAAACAGCTCTGTTGCACTTTTGATCAAAGGGAGATTCGCTGTTCTTACTTTTTGATGACATAACACCCAAAGGGGCTTCTTTGGAGCTGGATTCCAACCAGCATCCTTAAGTTTCTTGGCAGTATCCTTTACAGTCCTCTGTTCGGTCGACAAGGGACTGAAGGGGGCAGCTTTCCTCACACATACAGTGCAATGTACTGTAGTGTTCCCGTTCATCGAATTCGCAGTTCTGCATCAGACCTCTAACTCGTTTCCTTAGCTTGGATTTAAGCCACGAAGCAGGCTTCTACTGTATAAACGTCTAGGGGAATCACAAACTATTTGAGAGGCCATCATCCCAGGGGGAACTGACAAAGTCTATCCCTAAACACCTAGCGCAGTCTCTCGAGAGACTGTCAAAAATCGCTTTCTCCGTTTGCGTTGCAAGTAAGTGAAAACGCGGTCTCAACCCAGAGCCACTTGGCAGCAGCGGCACGTAAATACTGTCACTGCTCGATACCAATGTTAGCCTATTATACCATGTTCAGCCACCGCTAGAAAATGTACGGCTCTAGAACCGGAGCAAACAACAGGATGGCCAACGTCAAACATGGAGAGCGACGAGAAAGGGATTCGAACCAATGCGTGCAGAGCACAATGGATCAGCAGTCCATCTCCTTAACCACTCGGCCACCTCGTCGAGGAAGCTAGGCTGTCCGGACATGGCTTGGTGCACTCCAGATGATCTTTTTCTTTTTTTTCCCTCGTACTCGAGGGTCATTTTCCTGTTCCACATGCGATTTCAACATTTTCCTTGGGAGATGTCAAGCCAGCAAGCCACTGCTGTGGTTCAGTGGCCAGTGTGCAGTTCAGTGGCCCTGTTGTACACAGAAAGCACATTGAGCTCCTTGGACATGAAAAGTTCCAGATAAAAGCCATTTGTCATCCTTTCTCTTGGTGTCGATGTTGCTATTGTATGTAAAGGTGGCAACTTGCTCCGCGAGCAGGCGGAGCACACACCGAATGCAGATGTGTCTGAGTGGTGTGTCCAAGTGGCTGCAAAAGGACAGTGCTCCCAGGGTGCCGTGGCTTAGTTGGTTAAAGCACTTGTCTAGTAAACAGGAGACCCTGGGTCTGAATCCCAGTGGTGCCTTTTTTGTTCCGTCTTCTCGAACAGAACGGGTCATTATGGACAACCGCCTACGGCTAGACTTAATTAAATGCAAGTATTCATTTCCTGTCTTTAACGCGACTTTTTTTTCATAAAATGGATGCAACTTGCAAAACATGAAATACAAACCTTGCTAATCAGCGCTAGCGGCTGGCAAAAAAAAAAGAAGTCAGCAATGTTTTTTTTTCTTTAACCTTAACCCTGCTAATGGAGAAGAGTTAAACGGCCGAGTCTAGGCAGCTTAAACGGTGCGCACGTCGGGTACTTTGCTGAAAGGTTGGTAAATCACGCTCAACCCAGTCCTTTATCTTTTAAAGAGGATACAAAATTGAACCTAGTCACCACATCACATACATCCTGTTCAATGATAAAAAGGTAACATCTATCCTCGCTCCAGAGTAAATCTCACGTTGAGGGCATATTTTTTTTCACTTAAACCGTGAGTCGGGCTCGGCTGCACAGAGGACAGAGCAGAGCAATGAGGTCACGGGGACAGGGGAGTCACACGCTGGCGGTTTGAATACGCGGAAGATCACTGAGGGATCCACAGTATATGGACCCTCTGTGCGCCATCAGTCCGCACTTCGGACTCTGAATCCTTTCCCCGGAGTAAATCTGTTACATTGAAAGAATGCTTCTCGCAGGTTAAAAGAGGGACCCTTGTTAATTGGAGAAATCAATGATTTCGAATGAATTCTGTATGCTTTAAAAGACAGCTATACACAGAAAACATGCAGGACACTGGTCATGATGTTTCCCGAACCGAAACACTCTTTTCAAACTGTCAAAGGTTTGCTTTGCGAACGCTGCAGGACATCGCACAATCTCTTTTGAACGGGGACAAACGATTTCTTAGGGGGCGCAGTAAGTACAGACGTTTAAAAAGCTCCACTCATGCCGACGATGCAGCATGAAGAAGCGCAACCTAACGTTTGACAGACATAAGCCGGGGGCCGCTACGAGCAATACGAAATCAAACTGACAGCACACGGCGTTTCGCACTGACTCAAAAGTGATCTCGACAGACGCTGTTCTCTGCATAACGCTGAAAGAGCTAAAGAGCGTTTCTGTTGAGACGTAACAAGCTCGTTTTTTTCTACCATGATGTCACCATGACAAAATCTGTCTTTAAACACCTTGCTCAGTCTCTGACGAGACTGTCAAAAATTGCTTTCGCCGATTGTATTGCAAACCGGTGGAAGCGGGGTATTGGGAAAAGTTTTCAACTAGCAAGAATCGCGCCTCGGCTAAACCTCACAGGCTACGATACTGCCACTGCGCAAAGCTGACGGTTGCCAGGCAACCGCGGGGATCCTATGGAAATCGTTATCGATCGTCTCATGGCATGTCGTTGCTGTAACGCTTCATATTTGTCGTCTTCTTCTTCTTCTAGCTTGAGGTTTTGAAGAATTTCATGACAGACAAGGGCTCCGTCGGGAACAAAGGGCGTTGTGAGAAAACCGTTGCTTATTTTCAGCAGCAGAAATACAACCCTTTAAATACAAGATGACAGAACAATGACGAAGGGCATGCCGGGAGGAACTCATGCACTACAGAGGAAAGGGGGCGGGCACGTACAGTTCACATTCAAGCCACAAGTACTCTTCTCGGATGTTGCACAAACAAATCCTAACGTCATGAAAGCGTGATGCAATTTCTGTGGCTACATTTGTTGCACGTCATGCACAGTAAGAGTGTTTCTAACACCAAATAAAAAGTCAACAATTAGCGATCACGCCTTCTCCTCAGTTAACCCACTGAAACCCTTGCTGTTAACAGTTCTTTACTGCGTGCTTTACGAGCACCTACATATCATGTCGGTTCTTTCAGCTTTATTCATTAGGTTTTCAAAGGCATAAGTAGAGCACCAGAGGTGCGAACGCAAAATGTGTGGTTATCTGAAGAATTGATTTCCATGGCAGCGGGGCCAAGCGATTTAGCATTTCTATAGTACCAGGAAAGGAGAAGCGGCCCTTCGCCTTTGTCGCGCAGGCACAAGGCGACATGCGGCAGACGCCGTAGTCGGCAGGATTCGAACCTGCGCAGGGAGTCCCCAACGGATTTCGAGTCCATCGCCTTAACCACTCGGCCACGACTACAGCGAGCTCGCCGCCGCCGCATTCCTCCTATAATCTAACACGGAGTGCGAGGTGGCTGCGGAAACTTTTTCAAAGTCGCTCTCCGTTAAAAAAACAAAATACCTTTCACAAAATACGTGCCGGCAGACAGACACGCCTCAGAGGGTTTAAGGCTGGCTTCACGTTCAAATGCTAAAGTCTCCCCGTCCGGATGTCAAAATGCAACTTTGGCAGACAGAAAAAACATCAACAAACCACAAATGTGGACAAGGATTTTACAAGCTGCACCACACTGCACTTTCAAAAGCATTTACATTCCTATTAGACGCAGGAATTTCCTTTGATTTGCGCGCTTACGAACGCCATGGAAAACGAAACAAAACAAAAGCCCTCAGCTCCTGCACTTGATTATAATGCCATTACGTGTCGAAGAAGTAATTTACGTCATCCTACCACTGCAACACGGGGAATAGAGGGAAATGAGCACACGCTACGAATCGTCTCAATCACTCCCTAGAGTCGTTAGGCGCATTGAAGGGTGCACCCCCATCATTAATCGTTGCGCCTCTGTGAAAGGAAAGCTCTTGGGCAGTCTTTGAAACAGCTCGGATGAAACACTTGATTGCTTCCATGTGCACCTGGAGCCCATTTCTTATTTTCACTTCACGCCGCCCAAAGCATTTCTAAAACAGGAGATTCGCATTTGGGAATGTGCCCTGCCCTACAAATAAAACAGGTCTACGGGTCTGAAACCTGCTCCACGGAAAACAGTTCTGTTGCGCTTTTGATCAAAGGGAGATTCGTTGTTCTACTTTTTGATGACATAACACCCAAAGGGGCTTCGCTGGAGCTGGGATGGGATTTGAACCCATGCGTGCAGAGCACAATGGATTAGCAGTCCATCGCCTTAACCACTCGGCCACCTCGTCGACAAAAGTGGGCCGTCCGGACATGGGTTGGCGCGCTCCAGATGATCTTTTTCTTTTTTTTCCCTCGTACTCGAGGGTCATTTTCCTGTTCCACATGCGATTTCAACATTTTCCTTGGGAGATGTCAAGCCAGCAAGCCACTGCTGTGGTTCAGTGGCCAGTGTGGAGATCAGTGGCCCTGTTGTACACAGAAAGCACATTGAGCTCCTTGGACATGAAAAGTTCCAGATAAAAGCCATTTGTCACCCTTTCTCTTGGTGTTGATGTTGCTATTGTATGTAAAGGTGGCAACTTGCTCAGCGAGCCGGCGGAGCACACACCGAATGCAGATGTGTCTGAGTGGTGTTTCCAAGTGGCTGCAAAAGGACAGGGCTCCTGGGGCGCCGTGGCTTAGTTGCTTAAAGCGCCTGCCTAGTAAACAGGAGACCCTGGCTCTGAATCCCAGCTGTGCCTTTTTTGTTCTTCTCGAACAGAACTGGTCATTATGGACAACCGCCTACGGCTAGACTTAATTAAATGCAAGCATTCATTTCCTGTCTTTAACGCGACTTGTTTTTCTTAAAATGGATGCAACTTGCAAAACATGAAATACAAATCTTGCTAATCTGCGCTCGCGGCTGGCAAAAAAAAAAAAGAAGTCAGCAATGTTTTTTTCTTTAACCTTAACCCTGCTAATGGAGAAGAGTTAAACGACCGAGTCTATGCAGCTTAAACGGTCCGCACGTCGGGTTCTTAGCTGAAAGGGTGGTAAATCACACTCACCCCAGTCCTTAATCTTTTAAAGAGGATACAAAATTGAACCTAGTCGCCACATCACATACATCCTGTTCAACGATAAATAGGTAACATCTGTAGTGTGCTCTCTGAAGGCACTAGTTCTGTAGGATTTGGGATTTACTGGGACAATTATTCATTGTAGCAGTAAATCACAAAATGATTCTTTTAATGGCTTTAGAATCCAACCTTGCGATATAACTCAAACAACGCACACACACAGGTACTAATACATGAGGATACATTTATTAATACATAGAATATGCATGTAAACCTAACAGATCTTATCGAGAGGGTTATCAGAATACAAAAGGTATATATTCAGTCAGTTACAAAGAGTTACATATATCAAGAGGACATACGTTCAGTATATCATTCATTTAGACCGTTTCGTAAATGAACTTGGTTATAACTTCTACACTAGATACTCAAAACAAGTACATAACTCTTAGGAATTAAATTGATATCAAATGGTTGGGATAACAATTGAATTCTCGAGCTGTCATGCAGTGAAGTTGAATACTCATCCAATCTCTGGGGATTCAGATCTCCTGCGGGCACAAAGAAGCAGTTGCAGGCTTGTTGCTGTCTAATCCGCGCTCTCTGGCTCTATGCCAGGCTTTGCTGTTCAGCTTGCGACGGTGCTCTGGTGATGCTGACCTTGGGGTTGTAGACCACTTGGATGAGGCTCTCTCTTGGAATCTTGCAGACCTTTAGGCGCCAATGGATGACCATTGATCATGATAGCCAGGCTTAGCTAAGTGCATCCCCATTTGGGAGCTGTACCTTATCAAAAGAAAACATCTTTAAATCAGTCTGCATGAATAGCTTCTCTGTGACTGCACCACAGAGATGAAGAGGGAGATGGGGCCTCATTTGGGAAAGCACAGCAACACTTAATTCTGTCTTATTAATAAGCCTCGCCGCTACAGTACGTACAGTTATAATTCAATCTGAATTAAAAACTACATGTCCCAGTTACCATGGTGGTGCTTGTGATCATTGCGTTTAACCAACGAAACAGGGCGAAAAATCAGTCACATGACTTTGTGGCTGAGTTTAGAAAGCTTAATGTATCAGCAAGACAGCAAAGACATTTTTCCAAGAAAGTTTAGCCTTTGTCACTAATGAAACCGCTAAATAAAGACATAAATATGGAAATTGACAATTAATTGACTTTTATATTTCTAAATATCACAACATGTTCGAATCCAAGTCATTTTTAATAACAATGGGTAAACTGGGTAAACTATCACAAAGCTTTAAAAAACTTAACATTTTTATTATCAACAAATTGTAAATACGATGTTTACATTGGCATTATTAATTTTTCACTTGAGTATCTGGAGGATTGTGAGAGCAGACCCCCCCTCTTAGGCTACATTTTTAATAAGAAATGGAGGCTGTATGCGTTACAATATAAACATTTACTGTCAAACTTTAAATCAACAGTTGATTTAAAGACAATCTGTCAAAGTGCAATGAAACACAATATTGTTGTTGTTGTTGTTGTTATTGTTGTTTTTATCCTGTAAAGCGTTTTGAGAAGCCACCTTTAAAGGCGCTATATAAAGGCGCTGATTCTTATGGAATGTGTTTTCTTTCTTCTTTTTTTTTCAGCATAGAATAAACCTGTTACAGTACTTGATTCTTATGGATGCCCGGTTCCGCCGGGGATTCAAAATAAAACATGGAATCACGTGTCTAAGGAAATAGCATTATAACTATATCCATGCACAAACAGTAGCATGTTACATTATTAATTTGGGTGTCTCCTCTTGCCAGAAAGCGCTAAATTGCATTTTGAGTGCGGTTTTTGACTTTTTTTAAAATACAACCCATACATAAGCTGATACTGTTTAGACTTTTAATTATTTTAAACTGTATTACAGCAGCACAATGTGCTTTTTCACGAAACCTAGAATACTGAAATGTCTTGCGTTGTACAGCTTTTCAGCTAAATATATTTATCGCTTACACCTGACACTTGATGTGCCCGACAAAAACCAGTTGAACAGCTCTGTTGGAGGTTTGCAGATCAGATCAGATTCCCTTCCCCCCACAGAAAGACAGACTTATTAGTCGCTATTCACTGCGACAGCAGCTCCAATTTCAGGCGTAAGCGATAGATCCCAGTTTAGCCGATCTTGTACAGCATGTTCCAGTTTACTCTTATTAACCATATTAATTTTAAGTGCTTAATGCCATTTTTTGACCACGCACGAATATTCTTATGTCCATACCTTTTCAAGGGAATCAGTGTGAATTGTAATACTAATTAAATAACCGCGGGCACTTTCCACCCCCTCTGACAGCAGGAACATAACCCATTCTCAGCTCAGCAGCTCATTACAATATAGGGTGTTCAAATCTTTTGCTGCCTCAAAAAGCTTTAGAGAACTTAACATTTCTATTATCAACAAATTGTAAATACCACGTTTACATTGGCATTACTAATTTTTCACTTGAGTGTATGGAGGATTGTCAGCTGTCACTGAGAGCAGTTAATTAAATGTATTTTTTGATTCACAATCAGACAAATGCAACATAAATTGTTATCTTTGTCTTCTAAGTATATTAATAAACTTTCAGCATAGCTTTCTCCTAGTTTAGATTAATTTTTCTTGGGATTTTGGGATCAAACGTGGAAAGATTAGATTAGTAATCGTTTTTATTTTTTAAATACATTTTAGAAAAGTGTAATCTATACTTAAAAGCTGTATAAAAGCTGTATAAAAGACACTCGATATTAATGGAGTTTAGTTGATACTTTTTAAACTTTTAATTATTTTAAATTGTATTACAGCATTGTACACATGCTTAAAAGAGAAGAAAACGCAAGCCTTCTTCAGGTGTGAGGGCATTCTGCTCAGAATGAAACACTAAAATGTAATGTAGGCTCTGAATGGGTTCAATTATGATTTGGGCTTGATTAAGGTCGCTGCCTTTCATCCAAAATCCTGCTTGAATCCTTCTAAACTAAAAATTAGACATGAGCAGGGGCTCTGGTGAAATTTCTCTTTTTTTAATTTCTCTTTTTTTCTTGGAAAAATATCTTACCCGCTGCAATCCGGGCACAGAAGGATTAAAAGAAGCCAGACAGGCAGGGGGAAGAGTGAGTTCTAGATAAAGAGGTATCCAGGTAACAGTGAAGGTAACAGCCGCAGACGTGGCCTACTTAGCCCGCCAGGGTTACCCTACTCTTCCGGAGGAGGCCCACCGGGAAATAGCGCTCCAGGCGTTCCTGGCCCCGGCGCCGACTGAGGTGCAGTGCCACGTGATGCTGGCCGCACTGGTCCCCTTGGAGCAGGCCCTGGCTCTGGCTGAGCACACTGTTGCCGTATTCGAGGAGACCGGTGGGCACCAACGGAGGGGCGCACGGGGAATCAGATGGGGAGGAGGAGACGCCCAGCGCGACGATGTTGGGGGAGCGACGACGGCTGGTCATCTGCCACTGCTGTGGGGAGAGGGGACACATCGCAGGCAACATGAAATTGTCAGGGACATTCAGCTATATACAAAGAAGAGACAGACAAAGTAATAATTCTATATTAACGTGGCCTACATATTGACGCAATGATCAAACTAACTGACATGTTCTGATTCAGATCCCCTGCAGTTCATAATAATTAGAACAATAGCAATGCTGAGTCCTCCCCACCCTACTGAGCACAAATTCAGCTGCTCTCCAGTTCTGTTCTGCATGCAATTTTCACAGCAAGAAACTTGTGTTTCCTACTATTTTTATCAGGTTTAAAATATCATCTCCTTAAAATTGAAAAAGTGTTGATGTGTCGTGCTGAAATTCCGATTGATTTTGAATTCAAAGAAAAAAGGTTTTCTTCCAAAACACCATGAAATTGTCACATCTTGCAGACAATAGGTGTATTCCATGTTGAAAAGAGAAGAAAGAAAACCATGGAGCCTTTTACAGGTGTGAGACTTCTTCAGGTGTGAGAAGACCTCACAGTCGAAACGCTGTGTTTCCGTTCTTCTCTTTTCAGCATGCAATAAACCTATTACTTGTTCCTTTGCAGCCGAGGCATGCTGACGTAGCTACCCAGCTGAACATCTTGCAGACTCTACAGTACTTCTCTCCTGTAGAAGTAAAGCAGGGCTTGCTGGGTGAGCTTTTGCTCCGGTAAATTAGGTCACGTGTCATGTTAAATCACTTCTTCTAAACACAACATTTGCTGGTGCTAGCTTTCCCCATGAAAAGAGACATTTCCCTTACAGTACATGACATATCGTTTTTATTCTATCAATAAGTATAGAAATTAAACAAAAGAAAAAATGGTGTCGCCAAAGAATGCACAGCTCTGTCGCCTTGGGGAGGTGTCAAGGGCATTGAGCTCCTTGGACATGAAAAGTGCCCGATAAATGCCATTTCTCATCATTTCTCTTGGCGTCAGTTCTGCTATTAAATGGGACGGAGGCAACGGGCTCAGAGAGCAGGTTAAGTGCACACCGAACGCAGATGTGTCCAAGTGTCTGTAAAAGCGCGGTGCTCCGCTGGCGCTGTTCCCTAGTGGCTTAAAGTGCCCACCTAGTCAGCAGGCGATCCTGGGTCTGAATACCAGCGGTGCCTCTCTCCGTGTCTTGTTGTGCCGAATGTCTCATTTCAGACAAACATGTACAGCTTGGTTCAGTTTAATGCAAGAATTCATTTCCTTTCTGGAATAACTTGTTTTTGAAGAAATCCATACAGCTTGTGAAAGATGAAATCCATTTCTTGGTTGTCAGTGGAAAAAGATTGCCGGCTGCAAGAAGCGCAAGTGATTGTTTTCTTTGACCATAAACCTGCAAATGTAGGGAGTACAAGCGGCCGTCAGTCTCTGTGGCGCAATCGGTTAGCGCGTTAGGCTGTTAACCGACAGGTTGGGGGTTCAAGCCCACCCAGGGACGCATGTCTCAGTTTTTCCAATGTAAACATCATCACCGCTAAAGAAGATGGCGCAGAAGGCTCCACAGTCGAAACGTTGTGCTTCTTTTCTTCTCTTTTCAGCATGGAGTAAACCTTTGCTTGATCCTTTGCAGCCTACGCATGCTGACACAGCTGCCTTTCTCTTAACGCGCCTCAATCATTATTCACCAAAACCATCAGCAGAATGTGTCGCCTTTGTGGTGATGTCACTCCTCTGCTTCACAAATGTCCTTAGTGACGGACCATTTCTTTCTGCCATTTTTCCGGAGCGGTTATTGATTGCTCCATCATTTCCCTCATACTTTCCATCACTAGATTGAAAAAAAAAAACAGAAACAGGCTGACAGGACGACAATCAAATTGCAAAAACTCATCAAAGCACTCGATAGAGTATTTGAATCCACAAGTAGCTCTGAGCAACTTTGTCCTGGCTTGCATGAAAGTCGGAAAATGTCAAAAAGAAAAAGATGGTGGCTTTTTCGTATCTGTTCTTTTATTTTTAGTTCGTTGGCTCTTCTGTCCATTGTCCTCCTGCCTGGCTCTTGACCTGTGACTGTCTGAACGCACACATTAGACTTTCAGGCGGGGGATTTGTCCTGAGCCTCTGTGAAAGACCCACCCACCCCCATAAATCACTGCTCTAGAAACACATGAATGCAAAACTAAACCACAGCTTAAAGAGGAGCTCCAACTCAGTGCCATACTAATGTAAACGAAGTAATACTAAGACATGTTCTTATGGATTTGTCTTACCTTGAGATATGTAATTGGATTTCAGGATTAACTTCCTCATTCAATGTACTGGTGATTCTTTGCCTGGTCAGTACCTGGGTGGGAGACCTCCAGCGAACAATTAAGCTTGCTGCTGGAAGTGGTGTTAAGAGACTCTTAGGATCTTCCAGAGGTGTCTGTCCAATAGCACTAGTTGCCTTAGAGCTGGCTCAAACATTGCTCAAGAGTCTACCTTTCACAGATGCGCAAAGATGAATGATGGGGGTGCACGCTTCAAGGAGCCTTCCAGCTGTAGGGACCGATTAGAGACGATCCGTAGCATGTGTTCGTTTCCATATACGCCCCGTGTCTCAACGGTAGGACAGAGTCAAATACTGCCTCGACACGTAACAGCGTTATATTAAACCGCAGGACTTGAGGGCTGTTTTGTTTGAATGTTCAAGGCATTGGTAAGAGCGTAGGTCAAGGGCCATTGGTGCATCTCCTGTAACTGGAGTAAAAATGCTATTCAAAGTGCAGTGACTAAAATCGTCGTCCACATGTCTCCGTTGTTGATTGCTTTCTGTCTAAGAACGTTCTGTTTTCATGTCCGAACGGGGAGATTTTATCATTCCAACTTGAAGCCACCCTTAAGTCCTCTGAGGTGTGTGTGTGTGTGCTTGCACGTATGGCGTAAAAGGTTTCTTAAACGGAGAGCGAACTTGAAAAAAGTTGCCTCAGCTGCCGCCGCCGCCTCGCACTCCCTGTTCGATTGTAGCAAGAAGGCAGCGGCCGCGGCGTTCGCTGTAGTCGTGCCCGATTGGTTAAGGTGACGGACTTGAAATCCGTTGGGGTCTCCCCGCGCAGGTTCAAATCCTGCCGACTACGGCGTCCTTTGCATTTGTTTGCGTGCGTGCGTGTAAAAGGACCAGCGCCGTTTCGTTTTCGCTGGGACCTTTAACACTCTAAATCGCCTGGACCCGCAGCCTGTGAAATCGGTTCTTCAGCACCCACGAAGGACGCTTTGCCGCTGGACACAGATACCGATGCTTTTCTGCAACGAGCTTTCCAGCTGAATTTTCTCGGCAGCTCCGTACTGAACCTGTTCTCCATTGCAACATAGCGGAGGCTCATCACGTCTATAGCAAGGCTGTGTAGGACCGCATACGCCACAGTGACTTGTACACAGACCACATGAAAGGCAAGCGAAATACACTTTTAAAATTCCAAAGAATCACAAGGTCAGAGGAACAGCGATGACCTGAACAGATCTGTTACAGAAGTCTAGGTTGACCTATTTAGAGCTGTAATTGCATTTTTGTTTAATAGAAGATCAAATCTACTCGCATGTACCAGCACCTTACAGTTTATTGATGTTAATTCTGTTTAAGTAATAAGATTGCTAACGATGTTGGACTTAAGCCGGTGTTTTTTAGAACAAATTGCTTACACTTCTGTAAGGAATACGCAGTACGTGCCTTTGTCAGTCATTGCTCACCATACCTGTAACTTTCTTATCTAACTCACTTCCTCAAATGGTGAAGGTCCACAAACATAAATGAAAAAAAAAAACCCTTGTTGTAGATGAGGTGCACAAAAAAGCAGCCCCTGATAGTGTATAACACATTTGTACTATTGCAGAGACACATGTAACATGTATATATATATACTGTATATATATATGAAACAGAAATAGAAACAGAAACAGGAATCGCTTACTCACCTGGAGAATCTCTGTAGGAATATCTAGCATTTATCAATGGAAATAAAAGCTGCTTTAATACAGTGCATGTTCAAACTCAAACCCTCAGCTGCTGTTCTTGTTTGTTTTGGGTCAAATTGCAACTGAGCATCGCATGAGCCGTTACGTACCCTTATCTGTTAGGGAATTTCAAGGGAGGAGTTAGGTCAGAATGGGTAGGCTGCAAAACAACAAGTAAAGATTTATTCCAAGATGAAACGTTGTGGCGGTTTTCTTATCTTTTCAGCATGGACTAAACTTTTACGTGTTCCTTATATGCTATATATGTATATATTAGCACCAATGTCGTTCTTAAAAACTAACATGAAATTGTCAGGGACATTCAGCTATATACAAAGACGAGACAGACAAAGTAATAATTCTGTATTAACGTGGCCTACATATTGACGCAATGATCGAACTAACTGACATGTTCTGATTCAGATCCCCTGCAGTTCATGCCAATTAGAACAATAGGAATGCTGAGTCCTCCCCACCCTACTGAGCACAAATTCAGCTGCTCTCCAGTTCTGTTCTGCATGTTTTTTCATTGCAATTGAGCTCGGAACTGGAGATGATCTCCATACAGTTCTGTGTTCACTAGCCCACACTTGCGTGCTAATTTACGGGTTGTGGCAAATGCTTTTCTATAGTTCATATACATGACGGCAACCTGTTACCGAGGAACCTGAGAGGTTTAAAAGCCTCGCAAGCCAGGTAGGACTCAAACCTACAATCTTCTGATCCGAAGTCAGACGCGTTATCCATTACGCCACTGGCCCATAGAACATGCGCTTGAACTCCACCACAGAGAGCTCTACACTGCTACTAGTAGTACACTTCCCCTTCTAAAGCTGATTGCAGCTGTCAATCATTTCGCAGCCACCCCCCCTCTTCATCTTCTCTCTGCCTTAAGCGTCTCCGCCACTCTCTCTTGACATTTCATGTCAGCATGTCAGAAGTCCGAGTGACGTTTTTAATGGCTGAGTGAGGGCACGATGCTGAAGCAGAGAGGCCACTTCAGCCAGAGAGACTTGTGCTAGGTGAGATCTGAAAAACGGACTCGCAACAGAAACAGACCAAAAAAGTATCGGTGAGATCAAAAGGCAAATGCAACATCCAGCAGAGGGCGTCTAAAGATTAGGGAACGGGCGACTGAAATCCATATGAGGCAAACTTTCCGGCTGTGTACTGCAGCTGGCCTCGTTGGCGTAGTTGGTAGCGCGTCAGTTTCATCGTCTGAAGGTCCTGAGTTTGATCCTCACACGGGGCAGGGCTGCTTCCTCTCTTGCTCTTTTCAAACACTTGCGGCAACTGTTCGCTCATAACCACGTCTGGAATGCGTGACCTTTACACGGGGGAGAAGCAACGCCGCATCCCTTTTCTAAAGAACATTCACATTCAGAAATAAGTCAAGAAATTTGCCATTACTTTAGCTCGCGCTGCTGTCAGCCTGCCCATGTTGCCAAAGAAAGATTCACTCGGCGTCAACATGACAGAACAGCGATCACTTGAAAACACTGTTCCACACTCCGTAAGCAAGAACTTCAGTGTTTGCAGTCACCCGATATGCCGATAGTCAAAGGAGCACAAAACACGAAGCGTCAAAGACAAGATGAGTTGATGGAAAGAGCGTTGAATTGATGAGCACAAAAGTTCAGCTCGTACAATAGGCAACGAAGGTCCCGGCGTCATCATCGCACTTGAAAGGACTGCCTTGCAGACTAAGGGCAGTGGGAGGTTGCTGTTTTGAGATGGAGGCATTGGGATGGTGGGCCGAGATCTATTCTTCTTAAGGAATTCTTCATCGTGAAAGATCGGTCCACAGGTCATCCAAAGAACTTACAAATTTTTGGGACTCAGGGAATCACGTGCTTCCGGAAGGGAGTGAAGTGCTCAAACACATGACATGCCCCCTTGATCTCACATGCACAATTCTGCTGCAACATGCACAGCTACCGTCCACACCAGGCAGTGGGGCTTCAGCAGAATTTGCAACGCCACCTGCAATTACATATCCAGCTGCACACATATACATGGCCCCTCTGTCCTTTTCAGGATCTCAAAAAAAAGCATAGCGTGGTTTTCCTGCAACCTGATTGACCGCATCTCCCTCAGAATGTGCCCCGTTGCATTCATTGGTGAAGCAGGACGGAGGCTAACGGGCATGCCAGAACAGTTAGGCTCAGCGATCTCTCCAAAATATTGTGGTTGTAGTGGAAGAAATATGGTTTAAATTGTACCTTGGTATTTCAAACTCTCTCTAGAATGTTATCCATTTCTATTTTATTTTGACAGGAACTGGCTAATGACACTGGATGAAAAGAGAAGAAAGAAAACACAACGTTTCGGCCGTGGAGCCTTCTTCAGGTGTGAGGGCTCCACGGCTGAAATGTTGTGTTTTCTTTCTTCTCTTTTAAGCATGGAATAGACCTATTACTTGTTCCTTTGCAGCCTACGCATGCTGACACAGCTCCCCACCTGAACTGCTAATGATGCCTGGTAGTTTGTGGTACTTGGGTATTGTCTTATGTTTGCTCAAACTGCATATGTGTGATTGCATATTTTTGGGAATTTTCATATGTCAATATTTAATTCACTGACATTCCTGTATGCTTGGAAGAAAGGTAGATTGGATTTGGCACAGGACGCCTGCCCATATTTGTTGATCATTGTTGGGCTGGAAAAACAATGATAAAAAGTGTATGAAAAAAGCTCTCTCCAATATTTCCCTTCTCTTCGCCATGGTTACACTGCCCGTTCTTTCCGTCTTTTGTCCTTCTACAAAGATTCCAGGGCTCTTTTTCCACCATAATATCAGAATTTGTTTTTTTCTCTTTTAAAGGCTGTAGGTGGGGTGTGATGGACTGTACCACTATCATAGAAGATTTTTTCAGGACACATCGCAGTTCCATAGTAGAATTTATCAATAGTAGAATTCCATAGGACATTATTTACCAACGTATTACCCAGTGTGAGACTCTGCCAGTAAACCTCAGAGCATTGAGTTCTCCACTGATAAAGATGGCTGTCTGAAGTCATGAAATCCACTGCTGGGATGCCTGAGAGACAGTAATTGAATCTTGGCTGGAATTAGGCTTTCTATTAGTGTTGATCTTTGGGAATTATGTGGTAAAAAGGGAAAACTCCTTTACTTTAGTCACTTTGAATGTTCAAATGTACAGAACCTGTAAAACTAAGCAATGAAAAAAATCCATCACCACTCTCATGATAGCATAACTCATAGTCTCTGCTGTTGTGTAACAATACACACTTTCAATTTTCTTATCGCCTGTCTCCAGAGAGAATGTTGTTAGTGCTGATGACCTTGAATTAGACCTTGTTGACTCTGTAAAACAATCTTCCTCTGCTTAGATTTTCACTCAGATTGATTTTGTTCTCAGATTATTCCTGGCAGGACTGAGTTTCTAGGAAATGAAAAGTGAAAGAAAAAGTACAGAAGATCAGCCCTTGAATATACAACATTGTGCAGTGAGATTGTTAAATGTATTAGCTGCTATCCTGTGCTAGAGCCTGTCGTGGTAAGCAGTGGATGACAGGATCTAGCACAGATACTAATGAAACACTGTTAATGAAAGATAAAACACTTGAGTCTTATTTTAGTTTTCCATTTCCCTTTCATTTGTGATGTACTGTACAACAGGCCACAGAACATGCACAAAAACAGATATGCACACATTCACACCAGGCAATGACAGTCTGCCCAGTCAGAATCTGAGCTGAGGTATCAGAATTCTGAATTCCCTGAATTCTGTCATGGATCATCCACAATAAGGGCAATGTTTGAACACGAGGATCCCCAGGAGAGAGCCTAGTAACATAAATCTTGGAGCAAAAGCAGATGATTAACTTCATAGTTTGTGTGGTTGAGCCAAAGTTGAGCATGAGGATATGTGAGTCACCATTCTTAGAAATGGATCCAACTTCAGACAGGCGTCAAAAGTAAGAGTATACAGTGCTGGGGCAATGACACTTCAATGATCAGAAGGATAACAAGAGTTTTAATGCATTGAAATTGATTTTCTGGTGATGCACACTGTCATGGAACTATTAATTTTTTAAGGATCACTTACTGACGTCAGACAGCTGCCAATTCTCCAGACTGGAAGGATGAACAGTTTATCCCCCTAGGTACCATATTTCCATATTTCGAAGCATTGGAATAATACATGTCATACAGCAACATAAAAACAGGAAGACAAGTATCACAGCCCCTATAATCGGTGTTAGTAACTTAAAAGAAAAACATTCCCCCTGGCCCAAACAGTGATTCTAACCAGGAGAGAAAAGCCGGTGTATCTTTTATGCCTCTCTCTTTATTCACCTTGTCTTTTAGTTCTTTCAAATGCTGAATAGCGAGCGTAAGATTTCCGTAATCATAGTCATTAGCTGGAATATATGTACAACAGGAGTCTCCTACTAAAGCATAGACTCCTCCAGATGCTGCATTTTGAAGGTCCAGCACGAACCTGTTCTGAAGTGCCATTAATCTAACTCCCCTTAATTCTTGTTTGATAGCGTCTAAGCCTTCTAACGTGATATTAATAAAAGAGTACATTTCATAAAAAGTCGCATGGGTGAGGCTGTAGAATGAGGCATTAAAGCACATATATAACAAGATGCATTACATTTCTTTAACTTTACAGTATGATTTATAAATTTATACCACAAATTACTCATATCCCCCTCATTATCAGTTTCATTCAGCCAGTTTGTATACAAAGAGGCTTCGTGTTTAGATTCTTCCTCTTTTGGGGTGGTGACAGGCTTCTACATAAAAAGGAAAAGGGCTGTGCACATCAGTCCCAAGCAGGTTATCCCCATCTGTCCTTGTGGAGACATCACTCCTGCACTTTGCTCAGTTCGTTTGTGACCTTTTTACAGTGGGAAGCATGAATCCAGGGCACCATTTCTGTGACCTTCACAGCAGTGGCAGTGGTCAGCAGCACCTGGTACAGCCCCCTCCACCTGAGTGAACACCATTTCTTTTTCCTGAAGTCTTTCACCAGAATCCAGTCTCCTTATTCACTCATTAGTTCTTACAGCACAGGTAAATCCCTGTGGGCTGGAGCCCAGCATAATCTTAGGCTTTTTTGGTCAACATTGGTCAACAGATTGGTCAACAACTGGGTAATAACTCTTAGAAAAATCTACACATTGTTCCCCTGCCTCAGCTGTGACGTTTTGCAGAACAATTCTAGCTGAAGTTGTAAAATTTCTCTTTGTTCCGTTCCTGCAAAACATCTTATTATGAACAAACAAACCACAATAATCATTTGCATCTAGGGGAATCACTCCCAAGGGTAACCCCCCTTAAAGCTATATTGTTCTACCCATCAGGTTCTGCCACTAGATAAGAGAACCTTTCCCATGAAATCATTTTTTGACCTTGAATTAGACCTTGTTGACTCTGTAAAACAATCTTCCTCTGCTTAGATTTTCACTCAGATTGATTTTGTTCTCAGATTATTCCTGGCAGGACTGAGTTTCTAGGAAATGAAAAGTGAAAGAAAAAGTACAGAAGATCAGCCCTTGAATATACAACATTGTGCAGTGAGATTGTTAAATGTATTAGCTGCTATCCTGTGCTAGAGCCTGTCGTGGTAAGCAGTGGATGACAGGATCTAGCACAGATACTAATGAAACACTGTTAATGAAAGATAAAACACTTGAGTCTTATTTTAGTTTTCCATTTCCCTTTCATTTGTGATGTACTGTACAACAGGCCACAGAACATGCACAAAAACAGATATGCACACATTCACACCAGGCAATGACAGTCTGCCCAGTCAGAATCTGAGCTGAGGTATCAGAATTCTGAATTCCCTGAATTCTGTCATGGATCATCCACAATAAGGGCAATGTTTGAACACGAGGATCCCCAGGAGAGAGCCTAGTAACATAAATCTTGGAGCAAAAGCAGATGATTAACTTCATAGTTTGTGTGGTTGAGCCAAAGTTGAGCATGAGGATATGTGAGTCACCATTCTTAGAAATGGATCCAACTTCAGACAGGCGTCAAAAGTAAGAGTATACAGTGCTGGGGCAATGACACTTCAATGATCAGAAGGATAACAAGAGTTTTAATGCATTGAAATTGATTTTCTGGTGATGCACACTGTCATGGAACTATTAATTTTTTAAGGATCACTTACTGACGTCAGACAGCTGCCAATTCTCCAGACTGGAAGGATGAACAGTTTATCCCCCTAGGTACCATATTTCCATATTTCGAAGCATTGGAATAATACATGTCATACAGCAACATAAAAACAGGAAGACAAGTATCACAGCCCCTATAATCGGTGTTAGTAACTTAAAAGAAAAACATTCCCCCTGGCCCAAACAGTGATTCTAACCAGGAGAGAAAAGCCGGTGTATCTTTTATGCCTCTCTCTTTATTCACCTTGTCTTTTAGTTCTTTCAAATGCTGAATAGCGAGCGTAAGATTTCCGTAATCATAGTCATTAGCTGGAATATATGTACAACAGGAGTCTCCTACTAAAGCATAGACTCCTCCAGATGCTGCATTTTGAAGGTCCAGCACGAACCTGTTCTGAAGTGCCATTAATCTAACTCCCCTTAATTCTTGTTTGATAGCGTCTAAGCCTTCTAACGTGATATTAATAAAAGAGTACATTTCATAAAAAGTCGCATGGGTGAGGCTGTAGAATGAGGCATTAAAGCACATATATAACAAGATGCATTACATTTCTTTAACTTTACAGTATGATTTATAAATTTATACCACAAATTACTCATATCCCCCTCATTATCAGTTTCATTCAGCCAGTTTGTATACAAAGAGGCTTCGTGTTTAGATTCTTCCTCTTTTGGGGTGGTGACAGGCTTCTACATAAAAAGGAAAAGGGCTGTGCACATCAGTCCCAAGCAGGTTATCCCCATCTGTCCTTGTGGAGACATCACTCCTGCGCTTTGCTCAGTTCGTTTGTGACCTTTTTACAGTGGGAAGCATGAATCCAGGGCACCATTTCTGTGACCTTCACAGCAGTGGCAGTGGTCAGCAGCACCTGGTACAGCCCCCTCCACCTGAGTGAACACCATTTCTTTTTCCTGAAGTCTTTCACCAGAATCCAGTCTCCTTATTCACTCATTAGTTCTTACAGCACAGGTAAATCCCTGTGGGCTGGAGCCCAGCATAATCTTAGGCTTTTTTGGTCAACATTGGTCAACAGATTGGTCAACAACTGGGTAATAACTCTTAGAAAAATCTACACATTGTTCCCCTGCCTCAGCTGTGACGTTTTGCAGAACAATTCTAGCTGAAGTTGTAAAATTTCTCTTTGTTCCGTTCCTGCAAAACATCTTATTATGAACAAACAAACCACAATAATCATTTGCATCTAGGGGAATCACTCCCAAGGGTAACCCCCCTTAAAGCTATATTGTTCTACCCATCAGGTTCTGCCACTAGATAAGAGAACCTTTCCCATGAAATCATTTTTTGACCTTCATGATCCCTTCAGGGCGTACAATTAGCACAGAAGCAGCAGCTTTAGTCCACATGTTTTTCAAACAGGATATTAACGATATGATCATAACGAATAATACCAGACCCACAAATATGTATTGAACCAGAGACCCTCTCAATGTTCCTAGCACAGACTGTAGCCATGCACCAATGCCCCAATCGTCTGGATTATAATTATGATATATATTTTTCTTCATCATAGTGCTTTGCTAAGTCCTAGCAACCTACAATACTACAATAGAGAATTAGCAAATTCAACAATCCATTCGTCCAGCTAAATTCGTCCCCCCAGGAAGTTTCATTGATTGGCCCGTGATGATATCAAACAGGCTGTTACACAGTTCTGTTTGATCCAGCCCGCATCCCATGGTGTTCCTTCAGTCTGATGTCTAGCCGATCTTTCAGAGATCTGTTCCTTCATTCCACTGTTCCAGCAGACTGAGGGTGATCTCAGTCCATCTCACTCCGAACAATGCAGCCACAGCCTGACACACCTTCCCTGTGAAGTGTGTTCCTTGATCATAATACAAGGGGCAGGGCAGTGCCCACCGAGGGCTTATCTCTGTTATCAAGTGTTTGGTAGACACAGAGGCAGTGGCAGCAACCCACCGGGAAAACAGATTATAAGAGCCCAGGTTTCCCTTTACAATTTTCAATTTCCCAGGTTTGAAAGGTTCCTCAGGAGCAGGCCTTTTGAGCTGTTGCACCCGCACCTGAACTGTAGTTGAGTTCCTTTGATAAACATTACATCCACATTAGATACCACATAAGTGGTTACTGCTTCAAACCCAGTTCTCACCCAGTTTTGGGTAACCGGCACACCATTTGACTCCCACCTGGGTGTCCAACAGAGTGCATTTGTCGGGCTATAAAGGGCATTAGGCTGTGAGGGCATGCAGGGCGTCTGGTGTGCTGTCAGCTCCACACCCCATCATCCTGCAGCCCCATAATCTTTTCTAACCATGTCCATTTCTCTGCTTCACAGAGGTCTCAGACTACTGTTCTACAAGTATTGCTCACCTGACAGTTGCATCTGCAAAGTTGTTCCCTCGAGTTACTGGAAACATTTCTTTATTATGTGATTTACACATTACCACAGCTACTTCAGTCAGTAGCTGCAAAGCTTCTAATAGTTCAGAGATAAACCCAGCATTCTTAACTGGAGTCCCTGCCGTGTTGAGAAAATCCCTATTCCTCCACCACCATCCAAAATTGTGGCATGCACCAAATGTATATATAGAGTCTATATACATATGCAGCCATTCAAAACAAGCGGGGTATGCTGCGGTATAACACGGTGGGAGTGTCGCAGTATACCGCATCATACCGGACGCAAATTAGATTATGTTAATAGTATCCGGAATCACCTTGTAAAATCGCCAGGTGGAGCTAATAAAGGTTAACCTCTCCTGTACAGCATTTGAGCTGTCACCAGAAAACGTCAGTTTTGAATCCTGATCACTGCTGAGGGACAATCTTTATTCAATTAAGAATTTAAGGTGTATACTCTTTAGACTTTTAAATTTAAACAGTGTATTACAGCATGTTAATCATTAAACATTAAAAAGGCGGTATATTTTATAAAAGCAAGATTGTTCTGTTGGACAAAAGTACACAACCTACCACCTTTATCATAAATATTTTAAATATGCAGGAATATTTTATGCATCAAAGTCTTTACTGAAGATATTACTAAGAGTATTAATAATGAATGACCTTGGACAAGCTGTAAGCTCAAAGTATTACCCTGGTCCACATTCTTTGTAACCGTCTTTGTAAACGAAAAGAGTTTATTTTTTCATTGACAAAAAGTAACACCACAGCATTTAGTTGATCCGATCACGCAAGCCCAGGCCGCCTTCAAGGCCTCTGCCCTGCCGGTCGTGGTTGGCAATACACCTGGCCTTACAAACGAGCCAGTGGGGCCCGTTCAGCTCCGGGCTCATCGCCTGCGGCTCACGGCTTGCGAGCGTGCCCAATCCGTGCGATAACTCGGAAAACACCCGGCCACACTGTGCCGGAAACGACGCACTCTGGGAAGCCGCTATGCAGGCAAGGTCCCAAGATCCCCTGCGGCCGGACACTTCCCGCCCCCCAAAGAAAAGCACGCCAATCAGACGGCCGGAGACCGAGGACTCGCGGAGCAGACGACCACAATCACCATTACAAGAGCGATTGCGAACGTGCTTGTTTTCTCTCTTTGACCAACCCAGCTGCGACCCACCCGAAGGCAGGGAAGCACAAAAATTGCATGGAACTCATTCATGCTCCTCTCCACGGAAATCTTTAGTAAAAGGCGAAAGATTTGTACGAGATGAAAAGAAACCAGAGTGCATGGCTGATTAAGGCCATTTAAGGCCTTAATCTGGCAATTAAGGCCCACACCGATCCTGAGCCTCAGAACTCCGGGCGCAATTAAGGCCCAAACCAGTTCTGACCTTCAGAACTCCGGGCGCAATTAAGGCCCACACCAGTCCTGAACTTCACGGTAAGGGTCCAAAACCCGTTCAAAAACTCCACGCGCAATTAAGGCATAAACCAGCTTCGAACGCCTGTACACAATACCGCGGAACCCCTGCCAGACCAAATTCTGGGCTTACAGCAAACAACCCATTACATACACCGGTGTCTTCCCCGGGCCAGAGGAATTCAGAAACTCACGTTTACTCCGTCATCTCGGGCGATTCTCGCAGGGAGCAGAGATTTCCCAATCGGTCAGAGAGAGTCGGGACTTTTAAATAAAAGAGGAGTCCTTACCTCTTAGTTATGTGCGCGCTGACCATCTCTCCTGCCGATGGGAAGTTCTGCGCCTTCTGGAGCATCCGCCGACTACGCCAAATTTGTTGTAACAGAAGAAATAAGGTTCTTGATCCCGAGATGAAGTAAAACAGATGAGTTTATTGCATGCAAGGAACAATAAAGCCAAAGTCTTGTTTCCCGCAAGAAACAACAAAACCGAAGTATTGATCCCCGTACTGTTACAAACTTTTGGGTTATATAGTGTTTTCTTCTCCGTTTCTGACGTCACTCGGTCTGATGGTAAAGAGGGGGGTTCATGGTATTTGGCCAGTTTACGATGTTCTGGACAAATGGTCAGTTTAACATTACACCCAGGGGGGTTCCTAGCTTGCATCTGCAATCCTTATCAGTTAACCCCCCTTTCCTGCCATAAACCCCAGTTTGTGACTTGAAAGTCTAAACCCCCTACAGAAAGGATTAAATTCAAACCCCCGTCTCCACATCTTTCTTCAGTATCTTAATAAAGTGAAGGAGCTGCCCCTTCGCCAAGGCGGTGTGGGGCAGAATGGACAACATAATGCAACTCCTGGAAACGAATGCGGTGCTCAGCTACCAGTACATTCTGCTGGGGCTGGCACCTACCGGACTGGACAGGGGGACGCAGTTCCTGATGTGGCTGCTGCTGTCCCTCACAAAGAAAGGCCTGTGGGACGCGAGAAACAATCTCATCCGGCACAACAACAAGTGGGGAGCGAGGGAGCTGGAAGAGAGGATCCTGGCGGACCTCAGGAGGAGGATGAAGCGCGACGTTGCTAAATGGGGTTTCCCCACGGCAAAGGAGCACTGGAAAGGCCTATGGACCCTGTACAGGGATTAATGGTTTACAGCAAGCGGTAGGGTTTGGAGGGACTCTCATAATAGCGCAAATCCGCCCACCCTTGCAAGGATTGATAACGGACAATCACCGCCGTTCCGCCGATGTTTTAATTTTGTGGAGTGTTATCGTGTGAGACGTTTCCCTTTGAGATGTGTTTTTTTTCGGAATAAAGTATATTTTATAAGAAAAAAAAAAGATTGTACCATAAAGATTTCCATGGAGAGGACTATGGTTTCCTGCAGGACTATGCCGGTAGGAGGACCAGGTTCCACAACTTCAAGGGGCTGTGTCGAGGCGATCCACAGTACTGTCAGGACCAGCCCTGGCAGTTTTAGGATTCCCATTCTGGAACATAGATGAGGCACATGGTACAGTTCCACTATAATTTTGAATATATTTTCCTAGCAGGACCTACAGTACAGTACCTAACTACCTGCAGCTACAAAGGGGCACCCCCCTCTTTGATCGGGTTTGGACGTTTAACCCTATTCTGTGTTCTCCGGCGCCATTTGAGGTGGGCGATACAACCGGAGGTGGTTGCGATGCACCCACTTGTAGACCAGAGATTGCCTTCCCTTCTCAATCTGAATTCGATAAGCTACCGGTGATACCTACCTTATCGACAATCTCGTGGGGTCCTGTCCAACTGGGTAAGAACTTCCGGGCCACCCCTGTGGGTTTGGCAAATTGGAAGTACAGGACCTTGTCTCCTACTTGGAGTTCCTGGTTAACTGCCTTTCGGTC
Organism: Lepisosteus platostomus; assembly: GCF_059453375.1. Taxonomy (NCBI): domain Eukaryota; kingdom Metazoa; phylum Chordata; class Actinopteri; order Semionotiformes; family Lepisosteidae; genus Lepisosteus; species Lepisosteus platostomus. Next base: position 557,103 of record NW_028291666.1, read on the forward strand.
ATAGTATGCTTTCCTACCCTCTGCACTCCTTCCCAGATTGTTCTGGGCAAAAGCAAAGGTTGCCTGCAGATGTGCTCGCAGGTCTGACACATACTGATGGGCCGTAGCAGCCCCCGTCGTGCTCAGGTCCTCCACCCCATAAAGACAGTGTAGGGGAAGAGTCATCTTCCGACCTGTCATCATCTCAAAAGGTGGGACCCCCGTAGAGCAATGGGGCTTACCTCGGATGGCCATCAGAACCAGGGGCAGCTTAATGTCTCAGTCCCTACTGCTGTTGGAGACAAACTTTTTGAGCATACTAACCACCGTTCGGTTTGCCCTTTCTGCCTGGCCCGAGGATTGAGGGTGGTAGGAGATATGCAACTGGGTCTTGACCCCAAGCATATTCCACAGGGTTGCCATTACTGTAGCTGTGAAATGGGTTCCCCGATCTGAGACCACGGTCAGGGGGAATCCCCATCGACTGAACACATGGTTCACCAACAGCACTGCAGTTGTCTCTGCCGTGTCGTTGGGTGCTGAGAGGCACTCAATCCATTTTGTGAATGCACACGTAACAGTGAGGAAATATTTGTTCCCTCTGGATGACCTCACCAGTGGCCCCACCCAATCCATTTGAAGATTGGACCAGGTGAATGTCATGCCCTTTTTCTGGAGTGGTGCACGGTGCAAGGGCCGTGATGGTTGGAACTGGCTACACGTCAGACACCCCTTTACATACGCGGCGATGTCTTGGCCCATGTGAGGCCAGAATGCCACCTGCTGGATAGTGTCGTATGTAGCCTTGATTCCCCGGTGACCCCCACAGGGTTCGTCATGAGCGTGTTGGATCATGACCCCCCGATGACAGTGGGGAACTACCCACTTTGGGACACCTTGTGCAACTGGTACACAAACCAACAACCCCTTTATAATTTTTAGGTTGTCTTTCACCTCTGCCAGCTCCTTCAGCTCCAGAGACTGGCTCAGCACCTGCTCCGAAAGAGGTTGACGCACTGGGTCAGCGATATGCTGATACATTTGCCCAATTGCTGGGTCCTGTTTCTGCATTTCCGCAAGATCGGTGTTAAAACCCTGTGACCCAAGCACTACAGATTGAGGGTCAGCTCCGACATCCTGTCTAGCCCTGCTTCGGGTAACCGCCTTGACCTCAGCCACGAATTCTGGGGGTAGCCATTCCTGCTGGAACTGCCAGGGTTCACCCTCTAAGGCGCCAGATTTGGCCAACCGGTCGGCCTCATCATTCCCGTCTTTGTCGGGTCCCTTCACCTGGGAGTGTCCCTTCACCTTCCTCCAGTAAACCATCATTCCAGCCTCGGTCGTGAGCTTGTCACTGGCCAGGAACAACTCTTTGTTCTTTACTTCCTTGCCCCGGGCATTTTTCATGCCGTTACCCTTCCAATACGGAACGTGAGACACGAAGCTATGTCGGGCGTAGTTCGAGTCACTACAGATGACAAACTGTTTAAGGCCATGTGTCAGGGCCTGCTGGAGGGTGATCAGCACCCCAGCTACTTCCGCATACTGACTAGTCTTTGGTCCTAGCTTATAGCGGGTCGGCCCACAGGGAGTATTGTCTTGCCAGACTACTCCTACCCCTGCTAGCACCTGCTGTTCGTGGCGAAAAGAGCAACCGTCAACATAGGCCATGGGTAAGCCCTGGCCCACGTTCTCATCGTAGTACCGATGATTGTTCGGTAGCTCAGCAGCGGGAATTGTTTCTGGAGCTTCCATGTCAGTGTCACAGCCGTGACACACTTGGCCCAAAGCCAGGCCCTGTCCCAGGTACATTTTCTTGCTCTGTGCATAACGTACCTCTATCTCATAGCCTTGTAGGGCCATCATTCATGCCACAATCCTGCTATTTGACACCCTGCCCGCTTTCAGTCTCTGGCTATGCAGGAATGTCACAGGTTGGTGGCAGGTTTCGATGATGATCTTTTGTCCCCCAACATAACTACGGAAGTGTTCTACCGACCAGACCGTAGACAACAGGGCCTTCTCGCAGTCCAAGAACTTTTGCTCCACTGGGCTCAGGGCTCGACTGGCATATGCCACCACCCTTCACTCTTGGTTATATTCCTGACTCAGAGCAGCCCCAAGGCAGTGCTCTGAGAACCCTGCTTCAAGGTAGAAGACCTTATTTTTGTCAGGGTAGGCCAAGCTCGGCGCACTACCGAGTCTGCGCTTCAGCTCCATCACAGCCTGTTCTGGGGAAGGCCCCCACTCAAAGGGCACGTCTTTCTGCAACAGCTTGTGGAGGGGCCTTGCTATTTCAGCGTAATCCTCAATGAACTGCTGGGAATAATTACATACTCCCAGAAAGCTGCGCAGTTCAGACAGGTTAGTGGGCGACTTCATATTCTGGATAGCTTGGACTCTGCTGGACTGTGGCTGTATGCCTTGGGCTCCAACCAACAGTCCCACGTACTCCACTTGGGTCCTACACCACTGTCCCTTAGCCAGGGACAGTTTGGCCCCTGCACAGGAGAGCTGGGTCAACACATGCCTGATCTCGGCCATGTGTTCTTCCCAGGTCTGACTCCTCATCAGAATATCGTCCACATAGACCAGGTTGCCCCTGGCGGCTGCATCACTCATGGCTTTGTGCAGAAATATGTTGAACTCCGCTGGGGAGTTGGAATACCCAAAGGGGCATCGATTCCAGGTGAACTGCCTGTTTCCAAAGGAAAAGGCCAGTTTGTACTGGTCTGTTGGTTCTACCTTAAGGGTCCAGAACCCATTGGCCACATCCACTGTGGTGAAATATTTCGCTGTTGTCACCTTGGATAACTCCTGATCTAGGTAGATCATTGGCCATCGTGACAAAGGAACCTGTTTATTCAGCTGCCGGTAGTCAATGGTCAGACGCCATTTACCATTGGGTTTCAGCACCGGCCACAGTGGGGAGTTATAAGTGGAGTTACACTCCCTTATGATCTGACGCTCTAGTAGAGCATCCAACGTCTGCTTTATGGACTCGTATGCCGTGAGGGGAATGCGATACTGCCTGACATAGGTTGGGCGGGCGCCAGGGGCCGTTGGAATGCGCACTGTGTTCAAATCCGTCACCCCGCAGTCATAGGCGTCCCGTGCAAACACTTCCCGGAAATCCTGGAAATTCTGACGCAGCTGCTGACGCTGGCTTTCCGTTTCCAGGGCATCTGCCTTGCCAACCTGTTCCTGTACCTGCTCTAGGAACCCCGCTTTTGACGGCATGGCGGTATCCCGGGTCGTACTCTCGGCTGAGTGGTCCATCGGAACACCTGCGTGTACTGTGTACACAACCATCTCATCCTTATCGCTAAGGTCCACCCTGCACACCTCCTGGTTGCAGAATCCCTCTATTGGCATAATTGCAATCATCCGCCGGGGGTAGGTGTAGTACACCTGCTCGGTTCCCCCCTCCCTGGCCAAGGGACCAGGGAGCTGCCCCAGTACTGGGATGGCTAGTTCGAAATCATAGAAACCATTGTCAATTACCAGTCCCATGTCAGTGCGAGCAGGGATTTTGACATCTTGTTTTGCTATGTTCTGCACCAACAGGCAGGTGGCTCGGCCATTCCGTTCCAGTCTGGGGGTACAACAGACTGCTAGGTTCAGTCTGATAAACTGAGCTGATGGTTGGAAGAAAACCATCTCAGCGTCCATTCTCTGTCCCTTCTTTAGGACAAGGCGTACTGGAAACCCTGCTGTTGACGCAGGAACGATCAGGTCCGATTCGTTTACTACCTGGCAGGCCTGAGGAATCGTCTGACCTGACCGAATGTTCTCGGGGTCACCGCTTAGAGAGTGGGCATCTGGGTCCACCCGTGTCCACAGCACACTGTTTACTGTGTCCAGCTGGGCGCCCAGTCGAACCAATAGGTACTTCCAATAGGAAGTAGTGAGCAAACTTCCTTTTTCCGATGGAGATGGAAGCTACACAGCTTCCTTTGCTCCAAATGGACCTATGAGATGGGGGTGCCCACCACAGAACCTGTGACTGCGTCACCAGGGTCACTTGACAGCTTGGCGACAGGTCCTCGAACAGACCTTCACTGATTATGGACTTCTCAGAGCTGAGGCTAAGAATTACATCATCAACCTGCACTTCTGCCACCTGGACCCCCTCCCACCACCATGGGGTGGTATTCCTGGACCCCCTGAGGTACCAGGGTGCACAGAAAGAACTCCCATTCATTACCGGACAGGGAGATCCACTCTTCTTCAGGGATGAAAAGGGGGTGTGCTTTACCTGGCGGGTCAAGCAGCTGCTTGGAGCACTGCTCCTGTAGTTGGGAGACCGTGGGAGTGCTGGCCTGGGCAGGACTTCCCTGTAGTTTTGGAAAGCAAGAAGAGACATTTATTCTCGTCCAGAGGAACCAGGAGGAACCTCCAACTCAGCTATAGTGTTCAGTGGGCACTGTGTGATCACAGCATAACCACTGAATCCCCCTTTTTGCTGTGCAACAGGCTTAGGGTTTTTGACCTGAGCCCACAATTTTCCACGCTGGCAGTCCACCAGAGGCTCCAGCCTGTCAAGCAGGTCTTGGCCAATGAGTAGTGGCTCTGTTTTAAACCTAGAGATGTAAACAGGATGCACCACGTTCATTGGCCCGAAGCTAAGTGCCACCCACACTCGGTGTGTGATCCTGGCATGATCCTGGGTATAGCTGGAAATATCTATCTTACACGGTTCTACCTTAAGTCTGATGCCTTTTCCTTTCGCTACTCGTTTGAGCTCGCTGAGTAGATCGGCTGACATCAAACTAATTTCAGCCCCAGTGTCAATCAGTGCTTCTCTATCTAAGACGTTTTCAAGAGAAACCTTGATATAAATACGCCTTGCTTTGCCTTTCTGGCTGAGATTCCCTAAGAATTGTTGGAAGCCTGCCTCTTCTTTGACTTCAGGGGCGGGGTCAGCGCCCAACTCAGAGTCACAGCCTTCTTCCAGGCAGGAACCCTCCCACCCAATCAGATAGACTGAGGGAGGGGCTTGGGACGGATCCCCGCCTCCTCCAGTGAGAAGGGGCGTGGTCCCCCTAAGCTCATTCACACTTCCGGCATTCGGTGCGGAAGGTTTACCCTGTCCTGATCTCTCAGGCAGGGCTTGTTCAAGCCTGGCCAGGCGGGCTGCAGTCGACTCCCTTCGTCCAGTCTTATGATAGACTCTGCCTGAGCCCTTGCCTTCCCCGTAGCGCTCACGGTGGCTCTGACGCTTAGTGCGGTCCTGCCTGCCTATTTTGCGCCGGGGCTTAGCGAGCTCAGGAACCTCAGCTGCCTCGAGCTGAGGCGAGTCGTCAACCCTGCTGGCTTTAGTGGCGAACACGGCCGTTTTAGCAGGTTTTCGCTCTGAGGAAGCAGAGACTTCAGCTCCCCAGGCTTTTTGAGCCAACCTTCTAATGTCAGCCATTTTCATCGCTTTTGCATCAGTGTGCATCACAATCATTTTCCTGACTGAGGGATGCAGATTAGCAATGAATAAACCTTTGAAATTCACATTCTCTTCGCAACCCTCTTCATTCCGCCCTGCAAAATAAGTGCGCCTAAGCCTCTGATAATAGTCGCGAGGGGCTTCAGCTTTTTCGTGCTTAATATGGTGCACAGCGGCCACGGCAGCTATGGGATCGATAAAAGCCGAAAATTCTCCGATCATTGCCTGACACAGCTCCTCAAAGCTATTACAGACCTCCGGTCCTTGTCTAGACATCCACGCAGGGCAGTCGTTGCTCCGAGGGGATCTACCAGCAGTCCGGCTGGCTGGTAGAAAGTCTCTATGCACAGAGTGGGACCGCGAGTCCTCACAAGTCACTCTTGTGCCTGGGAAGAAGCTGGTTCGTTCCCGGTCCAGCACTGCTTCTGAATAAGCTATTCAGGTTGTCTATGAGGGTCCAGCTGTAGGGTCCAACTGTCCAACACAAACACAATCTGTAGCGTTTAGCGTGACATAGTCTTGCAGGCATCGTGCTGTCTCACTGCAATACTATACCGCTGGAGGAAACAGTCCATCTGGCCATGAAACTCATTTGAACGTCTAGCTACAGCAACTAACAATATCATGATTTATTCAGGATTTGTGGAATCAGCACGTCCCGGAGACAGCTTCCGAAATCGTGAGCATTCTCTGGTGGTGTCCTGCAGGGCTTTTGCGGGTGTGTGTTGGTGGTATAGTGGTGAGCATAGCTGCCTTCCAAGCAGTTGACCTGGGTTCGATTCCCGGCCAACGCAGTGGCGATTGGTTTTAAATGCTGTCATGAGCCTTGGATTGTGAATAGCAAAGTGAAGCCTTTTGAAAGAGCCAAAGCACTGCAAAACGGAATTGAAGGAGAATCTTAAAGGGGATTCTGAGCGGTGTCTGCATACACGCAGTCCGATACGGGTGCTGAAAGCTTGAGCTACTCTCAATGTCATGCTGCCTTTCCCCGGAGTAAATCTGTTACATTGAAAGAATGCTTCTGGCAGGTTCAAAAAGGGACCCTTGTTAATTGGAGAAATCAATGATTTCGAATGAATTCTGTATGCGTTAAAAGACAGCTATACACAGAAAACATGCAGGACACTGCTCATGATGTCTCAGTGCGTTTTTCCAAGCCATCTGACAAAGCCCGCCCACTGAAAACTGCAGCAGATCGTGTAAAGACGTTCAACTTTGTAACTACTGCACGCACAGGAAGCAGAATAAATTCCTCTTTTCAAACTGTCAAAGGTTTGCTTTGCGAACGCTGCAGGACATCGCACAATCTCTTTTGAACGGGGACAAACCATTTCTTATGGGGCGCAGTAAGTACAGACGTTTAAAAAGCTCCACTCATGCCGACGATGCAGCATGAAGAAGCGCAACCTAACTTTTGACAGACAAAAGCCGGGCGCCGCTACGAGCAATATGAAATCAAACTGACAGCACACGGCGTTTCGCGCTAACTCAAAAGTGATCTCGACAGACGCTGTTCTCTGCATAACGCTGAAAGAGCTAAAGAGCGTTTCTGTTGAGACGTAACAAGCTCGTTTCTTTCTACCATGATGTCACCATGACCAAATCTGTCTTTAAACACCTTGCTCAGTCTCTGACGAGACTATCAAAAATTGCTTTCGCCGATTGTATTGCAAACCGGCGGAAGCGGGGTATTGGGAAAAGTTTTCAACTAGCAATAATCGCGCCTCGGCTAAACCTCACAGGCTACGATACTGCCACTGCGCAAAGCTGACGGTTGCCAGGCAACCGCGGGGATCCTATGGAAATCGTTATCGATCGTCTCATGGCATGTCGTTGCGGTAACGCTTCATATTTGTCGTCTTCTTCTTCTTCTAGCTTGAGGTTTTGAAGAATTTCATGACAGACAAGGGCTCCGTTGGGAACAAAGGGCGTTGTGAGAAAACCGTTGCTTATTTTCAGCAGCAGAAATACAACCCTTTAAATACAAGATGACAGAACAATGACGAAGGGCGTGCCGGGAGGAACTCATGCACTACAGAGGAAAGGGGGCGGGCACGTACAGTTCACATTCAAGCCACAAGTACTCTTCTCGGATGTTACACAAACAAATCCTAACGTCTTGAAAGCATTGCAGCATGTTTGTGTCCCACTTCCCGTGGCTGCAGGACGACTGACACGAACGGACAAACACAATCTGTGGCGTTTAGCGTGACATAGTCTTGCAGGCATCGTGCTGTCTCACTGCAATACTATACCGCTGGAGGAAACAGCCCGGGTTCGATGAGCCTTGGAATGTGACTAGGAAAGTGAAGCCTTTTGAAAGAGGTAAAACACTGCTCAAAGGAACTGAGGGAGAATCTTACAGGGGATTCTGAGCGGTGTCTAAATAAATAAATTCTTCAGTGTCTGCGGATGGCATTTTGCAGCTGGAAACAGATGTCGACGCTTTTTGAACAGAGCACCAAAAAAGCGTCTTTTTTGAAGGTACAGGTATTGAGCATTGGTGGTTCAGTGGAAGAATTCTTGCCTGCCAAGTAAGAGGCTCGGGTTCGATTCCTGGCCAATGCAGTGGCTTTTGCATGCTCACCACTATACCACCAACACACGCCCACAGGATCCCAGCAGGACACCACCAGAGAATGCTCACGATTTCGGAAGCTGTCTCCGGGATGTTCTGATTCCACACATCCTGAATAAATCATGATATTGTTAGTTGCTGTAGCTAGACGTTCAAATGAGTTTCATGGCCAGATGGACTGTTTCCTCCAGTGGTATAGTATTGCAGTGAGACAGCACGATGCCTGCAAGACTATGTCACGCTAAACGCCACAGATTGTGTTTGTCCAAATTTGAACTTTCACAATAGCATGCTAGCAGACAAATGCGCCTCAGAGGACTTAAGGCTGGCTGTTATATGCTGGAATTACCTTTTTTTGACGCTCTTACGAATGCGATGTCAACGAAAACAGAACAAAGCACAAAAAAACCCTCAAGTCCTGCAGTTGGATAGAATGCCGTTACACGTCCAAGCCGTATTTGACTTCATCCTACCATTGCAACACGGGGCGTATATGGAAACGAACACACGCTACGAATTGTCTCTAATCAGTCCCTACAGTTGTAAGGCGCCTGGAAGCATGCACCCCCATCATTAATCTTTGCGCATCTGTGCAAGGTAAACTCTGGAGCAGTCTTTGAAACGGCTCAAAGGAAACACGTGATTGATTCCATGTGCATCTGGGGTTCATATCTTATTTACATTTAATTCAAGGGAAAGGCTTGGGTCAGTTTCAGACGGCCTCCAACAGCGAGATTCAAGCGCCCCACCTTCAGCCCAATCTGCGCCACCAGAACGCCAACGGCTCCTCTGCGCTCCGGGGTGCGGTTGTGACCCCGTAACCTAAAGTGTTGGTGGCAGACAAATGGAGACTAACAGGTGACGTCCTAGGACATGACTACATTGTGACACTCGGTGGGGATGGTGACCATTGCTTGGAAAAGAGTGCGAGGCCCCTTTAGAAAAACATTTTGTTAACAGGCATTCTGCCTCAGCCTAAACACCTATAGCTTGAAAAGCGCATGCTATTAGACAGGCACCTCTGCAAGACCTTAAGAGTCTCTTAAACTAGTGATAGTAAGGTGTTCCCAATGGGCGATGTTCGGCTTTCAAATCATCTCTCCTTGGAAGCGCCGAGATGCAGCTGTTTAAGGCTTAGAAGCACCTGACTGTTTCACTACCTAGCTGATCACTGTCAGTCAGGGAGCTCAGAGGTGAAAAGCCTGTCTGAGAGACAATTCGCCGTCGATCAGTTCAATATGTTCCGTACCAGCTCGGCGCACCTGAGATCATCTTGGTAGCCGTGTAGCTCAGATGATTGAGAGCGTGTGTGTGTGTACCACCGTGATTGGATGCCGGTCCTTCTCAGGTCACAGTAAACCTTCTGCTGCCTAACTTCCCTTATTTTTGGGGATCCCTTTGAAAAAGCAAAGGAAAAAAAAACTGTCTCTTCATCAGCGTGATCAACCTCACCCAGTGTGGCGCAGTGGCCTAATGGCTAAGGCACTGGCACTCTAAGCCAGGGATTGTGGGTTCGAGTCCCATCTGGGGTGCTCCTGTCCCCTTTTGAGAGTACAAATGTCCTTGCAATTTGCGAAGCTACAACCCCACCTTACTCAGTGAGCGGCTCTGCTTTTCTCTCACATACAGTTGGAAGAAAAACTTTTGTAAACAGCCCTTCGGAATGATGTGGATTTCTGCATGAATGGCTCCTAACATGTGATCTTATCTTTATCTAAGTCATAATAATCAATAAAGAGAGTCTGATTTAACAAACAACACACGCCCAACATTTGACATTGCTGTTTTAACAAATGTTTTAAACAATCAAGGTCATTGATGGAAAAAGTACGTGAACCCTTATATTAAGGAGCTAGTGGAACCTCCTTTATTGACAAAAACCTCAACCCCCACTTTCTGTAGCGGCTGGTCAGACCTGAGCAGCGGTTAGGAGGTATTTTGGCCTATTCCTCTATGCAAAACTGTTTCAGTTCATGTATATTTTTGGGATGTCTTGCGCTGAACGGCCTGCTTCAGATCATGCCACAGCACTTCAATGGGATTGGGGTCAGGACTCTTACTTGGCCATCCCAAAATACGGAATTTCTTCTGTTTCAGCCACTCTGTTGTTGATGTACTCCTTTATTTTTGTCATGCTGCATGACCCAGCGTCTTTCGAGTTTTAGATCACAGGCAGACACCCTGACATTCTGCTGTAGAATTTCCTGATACATCTTGGAATTCATCGGTCCCTCGATGATTGCAAGCCGTACAGCCTCCGCCATGCTTCCCAGGTGGGATGAGGTTTTGGAGTTGGTATGCAGTGTTTTGTTATCTCCAAACATAACGCTGTGCACATTTACCAACAAGTTCAACTTTTGTCACGTCTGTCCACAGAACATTGTTCCAGGAGTTGCTGTGGAACATCCATGTGGTCTTTAGCAAACTTGAGAGGGGCAGTGGTGGTTTTTTTGTTGGGGAGAGCAGTGGTTTCCTCCGTGGTGACCTCGGATGATCACCACTCCTGTTCAGATTTCTTCTTATGGTGGACTCATGAACACAGACGTAAGACAAAGTCAACCACCTGTTCGCTAGATCCCATCCCCACTCAGCTAGTCAAAGATTCCCTCGAAGGACTGGCAGGACCTATAATTAGTATGATGAATGCATCGCTTGCGTCAGGTGTTGTACCTGATCAATTTAAGGTAGCAGTTGTTAGACCGCTCCTTAAGAAGTCAAATTTGGATCCACAAGTTCTTAACAACTACAGGCCTGTCTCAAAGGTCCCATTTCAATCTAAAAGTCTTGAGAGAATAGTTGTTGCCCAACGTCAATCGTATCTGGATTCAAATAATATAATTGAGAAATTTCAGTCTGGTTTCTGAAACTGCATTAACGAGAGTCGTAAATGATATTCTCTTAGCTACTGATGCGGGGAATGCAACAGTGCTTGTGCTTCTAGATCTTAGAGCTGCCTTTGACACGGTTGACCTCTCTGTTTTGTTACACAGGCTTGAGTTTGAGGTTGGCTTATCTGGAACCGTCCTTCAGTGGTTTACTTCACATTTTACTCATCGTTTTCATTATGTTCAAATATCTAATAATTGTACTGCTTCATCAACGTCACCAGTTCAATTTGGGGTACCAGATGGATCAGTGCCGGGACCAATATTGCTCTCTCTCTCTACATGCTGCTGCTAGGTAGGATAATAAGAAAAAATAATATGAACTTTCATTCATATGCTGATGACACTCAAATAAACATTTTGTTTCCACCAAATGACAACTCTTCTATTATCACTTTAGTTAAATGCATTAATGAAGGAAAGACTTGGATGTGTGAAAACTTTTTGTAACTCAACTCTGAGAAAACTGAGGATCTGTTGATCGGAGGCAACAATACTTAAGAATTCCTTAAGAAGAATAGATCTCGGCCCACCATCCCAATGCCTCCATCTCAAAACAGCAACCTCCCACTGCCCTTAGTCTGCAAGGCAGTCCTTTCAAGTGCGATGATGACGCCGGGACCTTCGTTGCCTATTGTACGAGCTGAACTTTTGTGCTCATCAATTCAACGCTCTTTCCATCAACTCATCTTGTCTTTTGACGCTTCGTGTTTTGTGCTCCTTTGACTATCGGCATATCGGGTGACTGCAAACACTGAAGTTCTTGCTTACGGAGTGTGGAACAGTGTTTTCAAGTGATCGCTGTTCTGTCATGTTGACGCCGAGTGAATCTTTCTTTGGCAACATGGGCAGGCTGACAGCAAAAGTAATGGCAAATTTCTTGACTTATTTCTGAATATGAATGTTCTTTAGAAAAGGGATGCGGCGTTGCTTCTCCCCCGTGTAAAGGTCACGCATTCCAGACGTGGTTATGAGCGAACAGTTGCCGCAAGTGTTTGAAAAGAGCAAGCAGCCATGCCCCGTGTGAGGATCAAACTCAGGACCTTCAGATAAAGAGACTGATGCGCTACCAACTACGCCAACGAGGCCAGCTGCAGTGCACAGCCGGAAAGTTTGCCTCATATGGATTTCAGTCGCCCGTTCCCTAATCTTCAGACGCCCTCTGCTGGATGTTGCATTTGCCTTTTGATCTCACCGATACTTTTTTGGTCTGTTTCTGTTGCGAGTCTGTTTTTCAGATCTCACCTAGCACAAGTCTCTCTGGCTGAAGTGGCCTCTCTGCTTCAGCATCGTGCCCTCACTCAGCCATTAAAAACGTCACTCGGACTTCTGACATGCTGACATGAAATGTCAAGAGAGAGTGGCGGAGACGCTTAAGGCAGAGAGAAGATGAAGAGGGGGCGTGGCTGTGAAATGATTGACAGCTGCATGACGCTCTCCATGCAAGGTGTGACCACAGGCTAAAGGACACCTTCCGGCACATCAAGCTCTAAGCACACACCTGGAGGACGTGGGAAACGATCCCGCTACCTCTCGCATGCAAAGCGAGCGCCGTACCATGCAAGCTAACCCCCCTCGCTGGGGCTCATGCCTCGGTGTCGCCTAGTGCCGCTTGTTCCCCTCTTACCGGGTGCAGTTCACTGCCCTTCGTCTGCAAGGCAGTCGTGTAATTGCGGCTTTCTTGACTTATTGATGAAGGTCTGACTGGACGAGCGAATGACGCCTCTCCCCCGTCCTCAAGCTCGCTGACAGGATAAAATAGAAAGTGCTGCTGTGGCTCATTGGTTTAGGGGTATGATTCTCACTTAGGGTGTGGGAGGTCCCGGGTTCAACTCCCGGCTGAGCCCTTGTGTGCTCTTTTTGTCCTCGTGACTGGGAACTGATATCCACATCACCTTGCAGCATCTGCTTATGGCAAATGATGGAATGTGACTAATGACTGAACGAGCCTGGTGAATACTCATCACGTGGCACAATGAGAGCGTGCAGTCAGCTGTCCAAGGCAGCAACCTCATTGCTCGTTCAAAAGAACACGTACTGAAAACTCATCACCACTATGTCGTAAATGAGCACCGCAATCGCTTGTTGTCATGCGTCCTTACTTGGGAAATGCAGAAGCAAAAACTGCCCTCTCTCAGCCACCGAAACGTGTGCGGCTCGCCTTGCACTCTCTGCGCCTCGCATATTTATGGAGCTGTCTGCTCTTCTTTCTGTTGAAGTACGCAAGTTACGGGGCGTACTGCAGACTATGATGTGCTCAATGACAGCTTTCAAGATTTGAAAACTATGAGCTTGATGGCTCAAGTCGAACGAATGTGGTTGTTACGCAATTGATGATCAAACGCACATATTCTAACGATTCGTGAGAGTATGTTCTAAAGATCCTTGGCTCAATCCCGGGTTTCGGCATTTTGTTTCATCGCTCCCTTTGTTCCTCTCTCCAGCGCCCCCTGCCTAAAATGACGCGTCCCTTTCTCAGCCCGAAACGCAAGCGATACACCAGCAGCAAATACTACAGGTTTCCGTAGTGTAGTGGTTATCACGTTCGCCTAACACGCGAAAGGTCCCCGGTTCGAGACCGGGTGGAAACAGCCTCGATTTGCACGCTCCTGTACTTCACAGAGGTATTGAGCGACCGGTCATTTGTTCCCAATGTATTTCCGGTGCCTTCATGCACTCTTGTACCAAACGCACGTTCCTTCTCTACGCGGAGCCGATCATTTGCAATTGGGCTGTGCCGACAGACCAGGACGAGCTCTGTCGGCTCAAAAGCAGCGCAGGACCTGCAAGAACAACAGAAAGATTAGCATCCAGCGGGGGCTTCTTAGTGAGCCCAAGATCTCATCAAGAATCGGCTCCAGCAACAGGGCTGGGCGCATTGTTCCATTCTCCGACCACTCTCGGTGTAAACAAGTCCCTCCTGGTCTCTGCTTGAATTGCACTTTCCTGCGTTTGCTTTGGTGTAACTGGCTTCCCCTGCATGGGCGAATGTGAAGAAGATCCTTAGTAAGTCATTGAAGAAACCCGAGAAGAGGTCGGAGTGGCCTCTGTCGTTCATCAACGATCCAGTCAGGCAGTACTCCTCTGTAAAGCGCCGTTCGTTCACATCGATTGGCTTTTTTTTGCCTTCATTCGTGCAAGTAGTAAAAGCAGACGCCCCTATTCTGCCGTGACCCCGATTCGAACCGGGGTTGTTGCGGCCACAACGCAAAGTACTGACCACTATACGATCACGGCGAGTTACCGATACACACGTGGCAGGGCGGAAAAGGCTGTGCTCTCTTCATGTGACATAATTCGGAAAAGTCCTGACGTTGCATTTCAACTGAGTCCCAGTATACATCGACCCTTCGACACTCTGAGTGACAACTCTCTTGCGTGTTTTCTAATATTTCTGTAGTTTGCTTGCATGATGCCCGGAACAGCAGGGTTGTGCGCTCCTATATGGTCTAGCGGTTAGGATTCCTGGTTTTCACCCAGGCGGCCAGAGCTGACCATCGCTGCAGGAGGTGGGAGGGTTACTCTGGTAGACAGGGCTGACCTTTGGCAATAGGATTTATACTCTCCAAGATGATATTTGCACTTTCTGGAGAGGCGATTTTCTCCACTTCAGTAGCCCGATTTCGTCGATTGCGTGGAGAGGGCTGTAGAATGTGGCGCCGCCTTTCCTGCTCCGTCCATGACAGGCGTGCTGGACTCTGGAGAGAGAACACGGTCCATCAGCGCACACCAATAAAGGCACTGGAAGCCGCTGAATCGCATTGGCGAAGCTCAGCACTGGGCCGCTGGGCACATCTGACCACTGTTTCCGTAGTGTAGTGGTTATCACGTTCGCCTCACACGCGAAAGGTCCCCGGGTGGAAACGGACTTCAGACTTCTTTTGTCGCCACGCACAAAAGGGGATTGGGGATTCGCCTAGCGCTGTTATCGAACAGACCCACTCACCTCTTAGTGTGGCGGGATCTGCACAGTGCATGTCGCAGCGCATCCTGCTTTCACTTCAATGCGCGTCCTGATGTACCCCTGTCTCCCGCGTGACAGGTGGGGACAGGTGACAGGTCCTATACTAATGAGGAAGACATCGCTCTCTCCGACCCCCCGGCATCGTGTCCCGACCCACCGTGCTGGAAGCCGACGCGTGCTGTGATTCCTTTACGGAGCAGAAATGACAACCGAGGAGCCGAGAGATCATTTCAGCATTTCGCGTCTGAACAGAAAACACAAACGACCAACTCAGAATGACTTGCCTTTGACGCTTTTCAAAGCGTTCTTTGTGCACGACGACTGCGCCGCCTAGCAGATACAAATGGGTTGTACAACTTTGAACTAGTAAATGGAAGAGGGCTAAGCCTCCTCTCTTTTAGCCCAGGTTCGATCTGTCTCCCAGAATCACCAGGGCGCACACACACACACCCGTGCCGTTGAAGTGCTCTGCTTCATTTCTAAGGGCAACTCAACATTCACTCCTACCCCGAGTGCAGAAAAGACAGCGTCCGCAGCAACAACAGCTCAGGTCTCTGCACAGGAGCTAAGCTGCCCCCATCTCCTCTGCTCTGCGGCTCCTGCAGAGCGGAGTCCTGCCTGGAGCTGTGTTTGCAGGCGGCGGCTCCCTACGCTCTGTCTGTGCGTCGTGAAATTAATTAATAACGTTAATAAATTTATAAAGTTAATTTATAAAGTTAATAAAGTTATAAATTAGAAATTAATAACGATATAATTATATTCATGTACCGCAACACAAGAATAGTACACGCTGTACATTGTCTGTCGATAATGTTTCTGTAGTGCTTTAGTGGGTTAGGTTCCTGACTTCCATGTCACACGGTCTATGATTGAATCCCATGGAACTATGACTTTATTTTTTAACAAACATTTCTTTGAAAAAATGAAACGTTTCCCTTGGTCAGAGATTAAATAAAACCTCACTTTTTTAGGTTTTACTGTGCAGAGTGAGGTTTTACCTCACTTTTTTTGAGCAGAAGGTTTACTGTGACCTGAGAAGGGCCGGCATCCAATCACGGTGGTAAATACACACAAGCTCTCACTCATCTGAGCTACACGGCTACCAAGATGATCTCGGGTGCGCCGAGCTGGTACGGAACATATTGAACTGATCGATGGCGAATTGTCTCTCAGACAGGCTTTTCACCTCTAAGCTCCCTGACTGACAGTGATCAGCTAGGTAGTGAAACAGTCAGCTGCTTCTAAGCCTTAAACAGCTGCATCTCGGCGCTTCCACGGATGAGATGATTTGAAAGCCGAACATCACCCATTGGGAACACCTTACTATCACTAGTTTAAGAGACTCTTAAGGTCTTGCAGAGGTGCCTGTCTAATAGCATGCGCTTTGCAAGCTATAGGTGTTTAGGCTGAGGCAGAATGCCTAACAAAATGTTTTTCTAAAGGTGTGTCCAAGTGGCTGCAAAAGGACAACACTCCCGGGGCACTGTGGCTTAGTTGGTTAAAGCGCCTGTCTAGTAAACAGGAGATCCTGGGTTCGAATCCCAGCGGTGCCTTCTTTGTTCTGTCTTCTTGAACAGTACTGGTCATTATGGACAACCGCCTACGGCTAGACTTAATTAAATGCAAGTATTCATTTCCTGTCTTTAACGCGACTTGTTTTTCTTAAAATGGATGCAACTTGCAAAACATGAAATACAAACCTTGCTAATCAGCGCTAGCGGCTGGCAAAAAAAAAAGAAGTCAGCAATGTTTTTTTCTTTAACCTTAACCCTACTAATGGAGAAGAGTTAAACGACCGAGTCTATGCAGCTTAAACGGTGCGCACGTCGGGTTCTTAGCTGGTAAATCACGCTCACCCCAGTCCTTAATCTTTTAAAGAGGATACAAAATTGAACCTAGTCGCCACATCACATACATCCTGTTCAATGATAAAAAGGTAACATCTATCCTCGCTCCAGACTAAATCTCACGTTGAGGGCATATTTTTTTTCACTTTACCGTGAGTCGGGCTCGGCTGCACAGAGGAGAGAGCAGACCAATGAGGTCACGGGGACAGGGGAGTCACACGCTGGTGGTTTGAATACGCGGAAGATCACTGAGGGATCCACAGTATATGGACCCTCCGTGCGCCATCAGTCCGCACTCCGGACTCTGAATCCTGCCATCCGAGTTAAGATCTCGGCGGAACCTGAGGCACAGTTCCTTCTTAAAACGTAATCTGGTGAGCATTTCTAGAATCGTACTTGTATAGATGCAGCCTTTAATGTGTTGCTAGGTTAAAATTGATGACTTCTTGTATTTCAGTAGGCAACTGCCCTCTTGATTTCGGATTTAATTTCTTTATTACAGGGGCGCTTTTATGATGACAGAGTCATGTTCAGGTACTTTGCTTGATTGAGGAAGCTCATTTCGGACTCTGTGATCTGCTCACCTGGAAAGGTCTGCTGTACTACTACAAGAGAGAAGTAGAGTCTGGAAGAAGGGACAATTTTATGATGCTTTGGAAGGTAATGTTTTTTTTTTCTTTGAAATCGAAATGAATCAGAATAGCAGTGCAAAAGACAAACTCTTTGGTTTGGTTTAAAGAGATATGGTTTTAAAACAGACAACATGTAGAAAACAGGTGTTTCTCACTTTTGGAAAAGAATGGACCGGGGGTAATATTTTACTAGTTGCAGGGCTGAGCTCACTGGGTTACAGTCCTGCAGTGTTACACCAGGTCCAGTGGCGCAATGGATAAGGCGTCTGATTACGAATCAGGAGATTGTAGGTTCGACTCTTACCTGGCTCGGGTCATTTTTAAACACATCGGGCTGCTCCCTAAGTAGTCTGTGCTACTTACTGCATTGTAATCGTACCCAGTAAGAGATTTCCTTCATGTAAATGAACTGCACCTGACAGCTTTAGAAAAACACCTGGGCTCAGTACGGTGCTGAGAGCTCAGCGTTGCTGTTCTAATTAGCACGCACTGCATCGGCTATGAGCCCGAACCTTTCAATTATTCCGATCAGTAAGTCAACACGTAGTCCACATGAACGGTAGAAATATTCTCTTGTCTGTCTCTTGTTTGTATAGAACTGAATGTCCCTGACAATGTACTGTTAGTTTTAATTGAAGAACGGCATTTGTGTTCAAATATACCAGACAAGTTTATGTAACTGCTCATGCGACACTCAGTTGTAATTAGTCAAGAAATAAAGTCGAACAACAGCTGCGGGTTTGATTCTGAACGTATCAGATTGCAGCGCCTTTTACTTCCATTGACAA
Organism: Lepisosteus platostomus; assembly: GCF_059453375.1. Lineage (NCBI taxonomy): Eukaryota > Metazoa > Chordata > Actinopteri > Semionotiformes > Lepisosteidae > Lepisosteus > Lepisosteus platostomus. The sequence continues at coordinate 575,213 of NW_028291666.1, forward strand.
ATGATAGAGATTCGAAGAGAGATCCTTCAGACCAGCAAGCAAACCCACGGCTATTTCGGTTTTCTATCTAGGCAACGTTGGTGTTTGCAATAGCATACATGAAAGCGTGATGCAATTTCTGTGGCTACATTTGTTGCACGTCATGCACAGTAAGAGTGTTTCTAACACCAAATAAAAAGTCAACAATTAGCGATCACGCCTTCTCCTCAGTTAACCCACTGAAACCCTTGCTGTTAACAGTTCTTTACTGCGTGCTTTACCAGCACCTACATATCGTGTCGGTTCTTTCAGCTTTATTCATTAGGTTTTCAAAGGCATAAGCAGAGCACCAGAGGTGCGAAGGCAAAGTGTGTGGTTATCTGAAGAATTGATGTCCATGGCAGCAGGTCCAAGCGATTTCGCGTTGTTATAGTACCAGGAAAGGAGAAGCGGCACTTCGCCTCTGCCGCGCAGGCACAAGGCGACATGCGGCAGACGCCGGAGTCGGCAGGTTTCGAACCTGCGCGGGGAGTCCCCAACGCATTTCGATCCCATCGCCTTAAACACTCGAGCACGACAAATGCGAGCTCGCCGCCGCCGCATTCCTCCTATAATCAAACACGGACTGCGAGGTGGCTGCGGATACCTTTTTAAAGTTGCTCTCCGTTAAAAAAAAAAAACCTTTCACAAGATACGTGCCGGCAGACAGACACACCTCAGAGGGTTTAAGGCTGGCTTCACGTTCAAATGATAAAGTCCCCCCGTCCGGATGTCAAAATGCAACTTTGGCAGACAGAACAAACATCAACAAACCACAAATGTGGACAAGGATTTTACAAGCTGCACCACACTGCACTTTCAAAAGCATTTACGTTCGTGTTAGACGCAGGACTTGCCTTTGATTTGCGCGCTTACGAACGTCATGGAAAACGAAACAAAACTAAAGCCCTCAGCTCCTGCACGTGATTATAATGGCGTTACGTGTCGAAGCAGTAATTTACGTCATCCTACCACTGCAACACGGGGAATAGAGAGAAATGAGCACACGCTACGAATCGTCTCAATCACTCCCTAGAGTCGTAAGGCGCATTGAAGGGTGCACCCCCATCATTAATCGTTGCGCCTCTGTGAAAGGAAAGCTCTTGGGCAGTCTTTGAAACAGCTCGGATGAAACACTTGATTGCTTCCATGTGCATCTGGAGCCCACCCAGTGGGCAAAAGACGTATAATATACGTCTATTAAACGCATACCTTATACGTCTAAATGTGGTCTACAATTCGTCTAGAATGAAATTCTAATATACGTCTAAAGTTATACGTCAATTATACGTCTATGTTTAGACGTTCATTATACATAAATGGTTGGAGTTCTATTATACGGATAAATTTAGAGGACTATTATACATATATGGTTGGAGTTCCGGATAACTTTAGAGGTCTATTATACGGATAACTTTAGAGGACTATTATACGTATATGGTTAGAGGTCTATTATACGTATAACTTTAGAGGTCTATTATACGTATATGGTTAGAGGTCTATTATACGTATAACTTTAGAGGTCTATTATACGTATATGGGTAGAGGTCTATTATACATCAAAGATAGATTTTATAGGTGTAGAAACAAGTAAACCAAGCCAATGATTAGATTTAGAAATGTATTCTGAAAATACACATTCACACCTGAAACATATGTATTTCAAATTATACATTGTATACAATCAATCAACAATCAACATATGGGCAATAATCATAAAAAAAACACAACTAGTCTTAAACTTCAGCTACAAATTCTGGTAACATGGCAATATACAGTATAGTAATGACAAACACAAAACTAATTACATTAACACACTAACTCAAAACCACATTTTGATTCAAATATACATTTTAAAATGTACAACTTCTATATTTCCAAGAAAAAAAAATATTACAATGGAAGTTAAGATGATTTTTTTCCACTATTTGCAAACCCTGTCTAATTGTCCTAACAGTTAGAACCAAAAACCTATTATTTTCAGTGTCCAGATCTCCTGGCCCCCTGTCTTTCATATGCATTCTTCAAGTAACACATTGCATGCTCCTTTATTTCTTTTTCTGTTGATGTAGGGTGGGACTTCAGCACCGCAGCTAGGAGAAAATTATATAATATTACTTCCCAAATAAATGATGATTAATATCTTCTTTAGTATAATCTAAAAAGTGAACGGTTTACTAAGCTCAAAACTGAAATAAATGTATAAAATTTGGCTTGCATCATAGCAGTTGAGCAATAAAGTCTGTCCTAATTAAAGAGTACCCAAAGTTTGAAAGTACAACATAGAATAAGAATAGAGAAACGGCAAAACGATTTTGTGTCATCTTCCCCATTCACACTATTTTATGTGCCATTTTTTGCTTATTCACGTACTATTTTAATCAAAATAATATTAAGAAAGATCTGTATGTATTCAGATAGTATTATTATTGTTCATACTTACTCGTCAAAAGAGGATTGCTGAGATATTTGCGGATATACTTCTACGTTTGAAAAACGTGTCCAAAATTGTGACCAACGAATACTAGCAATGCATTGTGGTATATAACCGGAAAATATGTTGGGTTCGATATTTTCTCAACGTATGCGTTTATTAATGTTGTCGATATTATGGTTGAAATATAACATTGATAATACATCGCGGCTATGTGCCCCCTGCTATGAGCTGATGTGCAATTTTAACGCATGTAGTTAGTAAGGATCGGTCACTGTTGTATGGTATTATATATAATGACATTATGGAATAGGATGGGGACAGGCCTGGCATCACGGGGGGAGGGGGGAATGTTGCCCCTTCAGTTTTGGGCAAAAAGATTTACCTAACTTAATTTGCGCCCTAAAAAAATAGTTGTACTTTGTCAATGGTCAGACAACACTAAATGACAGGAACAGTCACTCAGTCTGTTTGATGGGCAGGAGGGCTATCCGTCCAGGAACTGCACATATCAGTGTCGTTATTGAGTGTCAACATTACGATCCTGTTTGCTCAGGTGGACCGATTCCTTGCAGTAGTTTATCATTATACTTAAAATCGTTATATAACTAGGACTAGTTATAGCAGTCTGTGCTTTCTGTTGGTTTTACAACATTTTTTCTTAACGATTCAGAACGTCCATGTAGCTGCAAAAATGAACGCTTATGGTACTTTTCGCTCCAGGCAATACTCTCCAGTGAGAGTGACGAAAAATGTGAAACTGAACTTCATCGCAAATACCAGATTGCTAGTCGATATCTTCTATCATAAAGCACTAATTAATGGCATAGCTGCGAGATTTCATTTGGGTAGCTGCACCGTACAGCTCCGTTTCAACCGAAATATCACCCCCGCTCAGAATTTCAGACGCCCCCCTACAGATTTTTCCCCGGGCACCGCGCACTGATGGGGGACGGGGTTTCCAGGAAATGGTATCAACTTTTCTCAAGAAAATAAAAATAGAAACTCTATAGGCACTCAAACATTTTACTGTTTTTTTTCAGGCAGGTGGCAAGACCCCTCCGCAAAACCCTTGTATGCCAAGCTGTGGGCATTGATTCGTCGAATATACGTATATTCACGGCGAAAATACGGCTATACGTATATATACGTCGCCTCGACGTATAATCAACGTCGAATTGCAACCGTAAAATCGACGACATTAATAAACGCATATATAACGTCGAAAACACATCTAACACTAGGAGTATACGGCACTCTGCACAGTGTACGAAGTAAATTATTTTCGCAGTAATTAATTTACACGTGTATAATAAATATAGTAAATATAATTAATTACTGCGAAAATAATTTACTTCGTACACTGTGCAGAGTGCTGTATACTCCTAGTGTTAGATGTGTTTTCGACGTTATATATGCGTTTATTAATGTTTATTTCACAGTGTCGTGCACCTTTTCATTGCTCTCGCTTTCAGAGCCTCCGCACGGCACACGACTCGACATCAGGAAGCACATTGAAGTGAAAGCAGGGAGCGCTGCAACATGCACTGTGCAGATCCCGCCACACTAAGAGGTATATAAGCGTCAAAGGCAAGTCATTCCGAGTTGGTCGTTTGTGTTTTCCGTTCAGACGCGAAATGCTGAAATGATCTCTCGGCTCCTCGGTTGTCATTTCTGCTCCGTAAAGGAATCACAGCACGCGTCGCCTTCCAGCACGCTGGGTCGGGACACGATGCCGGGGGTCGGAGCGTGTGATGTCTTCCTCGTTAGTATAGTGGCAAGTATCCCCGCCTGTCACGCGGGAGACCGGGGTTCGATTCCCCGACGGGGAGTAGCTTTTCTTTTACCTCCTTAGAGAAAGGACTGCCTTTCACTTCTCTGTTTTCTAACACAGCGTCGTGCACCTTTTCATTGCTCTCGCTTTCAGAGCCTCCGCACGGCACAAGACTCGACATCAGGAAGCACATTGAAGTGAAAGCAGGGAGCGCTGCGACATGCACTGTGCAGATCCCGCCACACTAAGAGGTGAGTGGGTCTGTTCGATGCACAAAGAACGCTTTGATAAGCGTCAAAGGCAAATCATTCCGAGTTGGTCGTTTGTGTTTTTCGTTCAGACGCGAAATGCTGAAATGATCTCTCGGCTCCTCGGTTGTCATTTCTGCTCCGTAAAGGAATCACAGCACGAGTCGGCTTCCAGCACGGTGGGTCGGGACACGATGCCGGGGGTCGGAGAGAGTGATGTCTTCCTCGTTAGTATAGGACCTGTCACGTGGACCTGTCACCTGTCCCCACCTGTCACGCGGGAGACCGGGGTACATCAGGACGCGCATTGAAGTGAAAGCAGGATGCGCTGCGACATGCACTGTGCAGATCCCGCCACACTAAGAGGTGAGTGGGTCTGTTCGATCACAGCGCTAGGCGAATCCCCAATCCCCTTTTGTGCGTGGCGACAGAAGAAGTCTGGTCTGTTTCCGCCCGGTTTCGATCCGGGGACCTTTCGCGTGTGAGGCGAACGTGATAACCACTACACTACGGAAACTGTGGTCAGATGTGCCCAGCGGCCCAGCGCTGAGCTTCGCCAATGCGATTCAGCTGCTTCCAGTGCCTTTATTGGGGTGCGCTGATGGACCGTGCTCTCTCTCCAGAGACCAGCACGCCTGTCATGGACGGAGCAGGAAAGACGGCGCCACATTCTACAGCCCTCTCCACGCAATCGACGAAATCGGGCTACTGAAGTGGAGAAAATCGCCTCTCCAGAAAGTGCAAATATCATCTTGGAGAGTATAAATCCTATTGCCGAAGGTCAGCCCTGTCTACCAGAGTGACCCTCCCACCTCCTGCAGCGATGGTCAGCTCGTCTCACACGCGAGAAGTTTCGGCTGGAAACAAGCGCCCCCTCTTCTCGCACGTTTTGCACGTTGAGTAGTTTTAATGCGGCTCCTTCGTACACAGTGCTGATCTTTTGGAAAGCAGGAGGCAAAATTGACACGTTCCCATACCGGGAGTCGAACCCGGGCCGCCTGGGTGAAAACCAGGAATCCTAACCGCTAGACCATATGGGAGTGCACAACCCTGCTGTTCCGGGCATCATGCAAGCAAACTACATAAATATGAGAAAACACGCAAGAGAGTTGTCACTCAGAGTGTCGAAGGGTCGATGTATACTGGGGCTCAGTTGAAATGCAACGTCAGGACTTTCCCGAATTATGTCACACGAAGAGAGCACAGCCTTTTCCGCCCTGCCACGTGTGTATCGGTAACTCGCCGTGATCGTATAGTGGTCAGTACTTTGCGTTGTGGCCGCAACAACCCCGGTTCGAATCCGGGTCACGGCAGAATAGGGGCGTCTGCTTTTACTACTTGCACGAATGAAGGCAAAAAAAAGCCAATTGATGTGAACGAACGGCGCTTTACAGAGGAGTACTGCCTGACTGGATCGTTGATGAACGACAGAGACCACTCCGACCTCTTCTCGGGTTTCTTCAATGACTTACTAAGGATCTTCTTCACATTCGCCCATGCAGGGGAAGCCAGTTACACCAAAGCAAACGCAGGAAAGTGCAATTCAAGCAGAGTCCAGGAGGGACTTGTTTACACCGAGAGTGGTCGGAGAATGGAACAATGCGCCTAGCCCTGTTGCTGGAGCCGATTCTTGATGAGATCTTGGGCTCACTAAGAAGCCCCCGCTGGATGCTAATCTTTCTGTTGTTCTTGCAGGTCCTGCGCTGCTTTTGAGCCGACAGAGCTCGTCCTGATCTGTCGGCACAGCCCAATTGCAAATGATCGGCTCCGCATACAGAAGGAACGTGCGTTTGGTACAAGAGTGCATGAAGGCACCTGAAATACATTGGGAACAAATGACCGGTCGCTCAATACCTCTGTGAAGTACAGGAGCGTGCAAAACGAGGCTGTTTCCGCCCGGTCTCGAACCGGGGACCTTTCGCGTGTTAGGCGAACGTGATAGCCGCTACACCACGGAAACCTGCAGGGACTGCTGCTGGTGTCTCGCTTGCGTTTCGGGCTGAGAAAGGGACGCGTCACTTTAGGCAGGGGGCGCTGGAGAGAGGAACAAAGGGCGCGATGAAACAAAACACCGAAACCCGGGATCTTTAGATCTTCAGTCTAACGCTCTCCCAGCTGAGCTATTTCGGCGGTGCACAGAGCCCACAGCCACCTGCTCCAGCCTTCCTGTGTTGCGGCATGAGCGCACCAAGAGTAGCGGGAGAGTGTTGCAGGAACGTCACTCAGAAGGAAAGCCACCCAGGTGCGCCCTCTGAGCTCTGTCCAGCGCATCTTCCTCGCATGGACTCCTGCCTGCGACGGGCAGGAAACAATTAGCAAGAACAGAACAACACCCCATGGGTGTCTCATGACCACACCTTAGGTTGTGACACGTGCAGGTGTGAGGGGTTGCCGGGCTACTTTGGAGCAGAGCTTGGGCGGAGGGAGGGCGGGAAAGCAGACAAAGAGGTGACACCTCAAGGTCTGCACGATCACAGCTCTCCGCCGCCCCAGGCTTCCGCTCGATAAGCTGCTGGACACACTCGCCCCTCCTCACACAGACCGTGGAAAAGCCCCCGAGTCGGAGGGCTCTCTCTTCCTCCCAGGAGCTCTTGGACACGACGCACAGACAGGGTGCGGGGAGCCGCCGCCTGCAAACACGGCTCCAGGCAGGACTCCACTCCGTAGGAGCCGCAGAGCAGAGGAGATGGGGGCAGCTTAGCTCCTGTGCAGAGACCTGAGCTGCTGTTGCTGCAGACGCTGTCTTTTCTGCACTCGGGGTAGGAGTGAATGTTGAGTTGCCCTTAGAAATGAAGCAGAGTACTTCAACGGCACGGGTGTGTGTGTGTGCGTGCGCCCTGGTGATTCTGGGAGACAGATCGAACCTGGGCTAAAAGAGAGGAGGCTTAGCCCTCTTCCATTTGCTACTTCAAAGTTGTACAACCCATTTGTATTTGCTAGGCGGCGCAGTTTATCGTGCACAAAGAACGCTTTGAAAAGCGTCCAAAGCAAGTCATTCCGAGTTGGTCGTTTGTGTTTTCCGTTCAGACGCGAAATGCTGAAATGATCTCTCGGCTCCTCGGTTGTCATTTCTGCTCCGTAAAGGAATCACAGCACGCGTCGCCTTCCAGCACGCTGGGTCGGGACACGATGCCGGGGGTCGGAGCGTGTGATGTCTTCCTCGTTAGTATAGTGGCAAGTATCCCCGCCTGTCACGCGGGAGACCGGGGTTCGATTCCCCGACGGGGAGTAGCTTTTCTTTTACCTCCTTAGAGAAAGGACTGCCTTTCACTTCTCTGTTTTCTAACACAGCGTCGTGCACCTTTTCATTGCTCTCGCTTTCAGAGCCTCCGCACGGCACAAGACTCGACATCAGGAAGCACATTGAAGTGAAAGCAGGGAGCGCTGCGACATGCACTGTGCAGATCCCGCCACACTAAGAGGTGAGTGGGTCTGTTCGATGCACAAAGAACGCTTTGATAAGCGTCAAAGGCAAATCATTCCGAGTTGGTCGTTTGTGTTTTCCGTTCAGACGCGAAATGCTGAAATGATCTCTCGGCTCCTCGGTTGTCATTTCTGCTCCGTAAAGGAATCACAGCACGAGTCGGCTTCCAGCACGGTGGGTCGGGACACGATGCCGGGGGTCGGAGAGAGTGATGTCTTCCTCGTTAGTATAGGACCTGTCACGTGGACCTGTCACCTGTCCCCACCTGTCACGCGGGAGACCGGGGTACATCAGGACGCGCATTGAAGTGAAAGCAGGATGCGCTGCGACATGCACTGTGCAGATCCCGCCACACTAAGAGGTGAGTGGGTCTGTTCGATCACAGCGCTAGGCGAATCCCCAATCCCCTTTTGTGCGTGGCGACAGAAGAAGTCTGGTCTGTTTCCGCCCGGTTTCGATCCGGGGACTTTTCGCGTGTGAGGCGAACGTGATAACCACTACACTACGGAAACTGTGGTCAGATGTGCCCAGCGGCCCAGCGCTGAGCTTCGCCAATGCGATTCAGCTGCTTCCAGTGCCTTTATTGGGGTGCGCTGATGGACCGTGCTCTCTCTCCAGAGACCAGCACGCCTGTCATGGACGGAGCAGGAAAGACGGCGCCACATTCTACAGCCCTCTCCACGCAATCGACGAAATCGGGCTACTGAAGTGGAGAAAATCGCCTCTCCAGAAAGTGCAAATATCATCTTGGAGAGTATAAATCCTATTGCCGAAGGTCAGCCCTGTCTACCAGAGTGACCCTCCCACCTCCTGCAGCGATGGTCAGCTCGTCTCACACGCGAGAAGTTTCGGCTGGAAACAAGCGCCCCCTCTTCTCGCACGTTTTGCACGTTGAGTAGTTTTAATGCGGCTCCTTCGTACACAGTGCTGATCTTTTGGAAAGCAGGAGGCAAAATTGACACGTTCCCATACCGGGAGTCGAACCCGGGCCGCCTGGGTGAAAACCAGGAATCCTAACCGCTAGACCATATGGGAGTGCACAACCCTGCTGTTCCGGGCATCATGCAAGCAAACTACATAAATATGAGAAAACACGCAAGAGAGTTGTCACTCAGAGTGTCGAAGGGTCGATGTATACTGGGGCTCAGTTGAAATGCAACGTCAGGACTTTCCCGAATTATGTCACACGAAGAGAGCACAGCCTTTTCCGCCCTGCCACGTGTGTATCGGTAACTCGCCGTGATCGTATAGTGGTCAGTACTTTGCGTTGTGGCCGCAACAACCCCGGTTCGAATCCGGGTCACGGCAGAATAGGGGCGTCTGCTTTTACTACTTGCACGAATGAAGGCAAAAAAAAGCCAATTGATGTGAACGAACGGCGCTTTACAGAGGAGTACTGCCTGACTGGATCGTTGATGAACGACAGAGACCACTCCGACCTCTTCTCGGGTTTCTTCAATGACTTACTAAGGATCTTCTTCACATTCGCCCATGCAGGGGAAGCCAGTTACACCAAAGCAAACGCAGGAAAGTGCAATTCAAGCAGAGACCAGGAGGGACTTGTTTACACCGAGAGTGGTCGGAGAATGGAACAATGCGCCCAGCCCTGTTGCTGGAGCCGATTCTTGATGAGATCTTGGGCTCACTAAGAAGCCCCCGCTGGATGCTAATCTTTCTGTTGTTCTTGCAGGTCCTGCGCTGCTTTTGAGCCGACAGAGCTCGTCCTGATCTGTCGGCACAGCCCAATTGCAAATGATCGGCTCCGCATACAGAAGGAACGTGCGTTTGGTACAAGAGTGCATGAAGGTACCGGAAATACATTGGGAACAAATGACCGGTCGCTCAATACCTCTGTGAAGTACAGAAGCGTGCAAAACGAGGCTGTTTCCGCCCGGTCTCGAACCGGGGACCTTTCGCGTGTTAGGCAAACGTGATAGCCGCTACACCACGGAAACCTGCAGGGACTGCTGCTGGTGTCTCACTTGCGTTTCGGGCTGAGAAAGGGACGCGTCACTTTAGGCAGGGGGCGCTGGAGAGAGGAACAAAGGGCGCGATGAAACAAAACACCGAAACCCGGGATCTTTAGATCTTCAGTCTAACGCTCTCCCAGCTGAGCTATTTCGGCGGTGCACAGAGCCCACAGCCACCTGCTCCAGCCTTCCTGTGTTGCGGCATGAGCGCACCAAGAGTAGCGGGAGAGTGTTGCAGGAACGTCACTCAGAAGGAAAGCCACCCAGGTGCGCCCTCTGAGCTCTGTCCAGCGCATCTTCCTCGCATGGACTCCTGCCTGCGACGGGCAGGAAACAATTAGCAAGAACAGAACAACACCCCATGGGTGTCTCATGACCACACCTTAGGTTGTGACACGTGCAGGTGTGAGGGGTTGCCGGGCTACTTTGGAGCAGAGCTTGGGCGGAGGGAGGGCGGGAAAGCAGACAAAGAGGTGACACCTCAAGGTCTGCACGATCACAGCTCTCCGCCGCCCCAGGCTTCTGCTCGATAAGCTGCTGGACACACCCGCCCCTCCTCACACAGACCGTGGAAAAGCCCCCGAGTCGGAGGGCTCTCTCTTCCTCCCAGGAGCTCTTGGACACGACGCACAGACAGGGTGCGGGGAGCCGCCGCCTGCAAACACGGCTCCAGGCAGGACTCCACTCCGTAGGAGCCGCAGAGCAGAGGAGATGGGGGCAGCTTAGCTCCTGTGCAGAGACCTGAGCTGCTGTTGCTGCAGACGCTGTCTTTTCTGCACTCGGGGTAGGAGTGAATGTTGAGTTGCCCTTAGAAATGAAGCAGAGTACTTCAACGGCACGGGTGTGTGTGTGTGCGTGCGCCCTGGTGATTCTGGGAGACAGATCGAACCTGGGCTAAAAGAGAGGAGGCTTAGCCCTCTTCCATTTGTATCTGCTAGGCGGCGCAGTTGTCGTGCACAAAGAACGCTTTGAAAAGCGTCCAAAGCAAGTCATTCCGAGTTGGTCGTTTGTGTTTTCCGTTCAGACGCGAAATGCTGAAATGATCTCTCGGCTCCTCGGTTGTCATTTCTGCTCCGTAAAGGAATCACAGCACGCGTCGCCTTCCAGCACGCTGGGTCGGGACACGATGCCGGGGGTCGGAACGTGTGATGTCTTCCTCGTTAGTATAGTGGCAAGTATCCCCGCCTGTCACGCGGGAGACCGGGGTTCGATTCCCCGACGGGGAGTAGCTTTTCTTTTACCTCCTTAGAGAAAGGACTGCCTTTCACTTCTCTGTTTTCTAACACAGCGTCGTGCACCTTTTCATTGCTCTCGCTTTCAGAGTCTCCGCACGGCACACGACTCGACATCAGGAAGCACATTGAAGTGAAAGCAGGGAGCGCTGCGACATGCACTGTGCAGATCCCGCCACACTAAGAGGTGAGTGGGTCTGTTCGATGCACAAAGAACGCTTTGATAAGCGTCAAAGGCAAATCATTCCGAGTTGGTCGTTTGTGTTTTCCGTTCAGACGCGAAATGCTGAAATGATCTCTCGGCTCCTCGGTTGTCATTTCTGCTCCGTAAAGGAATCACAGCACGAGTCGGCTTCCAGCACGGTGGGTCGGGACACGATGCCGGGGGTCGGAGAGAGTGATGTCTTCCTCGTTAGTATAGGACCTGTCACGTGGACCTGTCACCTGTCCCCACCTGTCACGCGGGAGACCGGGGTACATCAGGACGCGCATTGAAGTGAAAGCAGGATGCGCTGCGACATGCACTGTGCAGATCCCGCCACACTAAGAGGTGAGTGGGTCTGTTCGATCACAGCACTAGGCGAATCCCCAATCCCCTTTTGTGCGTGGCGACAGAAGAAGTCTGGTCTGTTTCCACCCGGTTTCGATCCGGGGATCTTTCGTGTGTGAGGCGAACGTGATAACCACTACACTACGGAAACTGTGGTCAGATGTGCCCAGCGGCCCAGTGCTGAGCTTCGCCAATGCGATTCAGCTGCTTCCAGTGCCTTTATTGGGGTGCGCTGATGGACCGTGCTCTCTCTCCAGAGACCAGCACGCCTGTCATGGACGGAGCAGGAAAGACGGCGCCACATTCTACAGCCCTCTCCACGCAATCGACGAAATCGGGCTACTGAAGTGGAGAAAATCGCCTCTCCAGAAAGTGCAAATATCATCTTGGAGAGTATAAATCCTATTGCCGAAGGTCAGCCCTGTCTACCAGAGTGACCCTCCCACCTCCTGCAGCGATGGTCAGCTCGTCTCACACGCGAGAAGTTTCGGCTGGAAACAAGCGCCCCCTCTTCTCGCACGTTTTGCACGTTGAGTAGTTTTAATGCGGCTCCTTCGTACACAGTGCTGATCTTTTGGAAAGCAGGAGGCAAAATTGACACGTTCCCATACCGGGAGTCGAACCCGGGCCGCCTGGGTGAAAACCAGGAATCCTAACCGCTAGACCATATGGGAGTGCACAACCCTGCTGTTCCGGGCATCATGCAAGCAAACTACATAAATATGAGAAAACACGCAAGAGAGTTGTCACTCAGAGTGTCGAAGGGTCGATGTATACTGGGGCTCAGTTGAAATGCAACGTCAGGACTTTCCCGAATTATGTCACACGAAGAGAGCACAGCCTTTTCCGCCCTGCCACGTGTGTATCGGTAACTCGCCGTGATCGTATAGTGGTCAGTACTTTGCGTTGTGGCCGCAACAACCCCGGTTTGAATCCGGGTCACGGCAGAATAGGGGCGTCTGCTTTTACTACTTGCACGAATGAAGGCAAAAAAAAGCCAATTGATGTGAACGAACGGCGCTTTACAGAGGAGTACTGCCTGACTGGATCGTTGATGAACGACAGAGACCACTCCGACCTCTTCTCGGGTTTCTTCAATGACTTACTAAGGATCTTCTTCACATTCGCCCATGCAGGGGAAGCCAGTTACACCAAAGCAAACGCAGGAAAGTGCAATTCAAGCAGAGTCCAGGAGGGACTTGTTTACACCGAGAGTGGTCGGAGAATGGAACAATGCGCCTAGCCCTGTTGCTGGAGCCGATTCTTGATGAGATCTTGGGCTCACTAAGAAGCCCCCGCTGGATGCTAATCTTTCTGTTGTTCTTGCAGGTCCTGCGCTGCTTTTGAGCCGACAGAGCTCGTCCTGATCTGTCGGCACAGCCCAATTGCAAATGATCGGCTCCGCATACAGAAGGAACGTGCGTTTGGTACAAGAGTGCATGAAGGCACCTGAAATACATTGGGAACAAATGACCGGTCGCTCAATACCTCTGTGAAGTACAGGAGCGTGCAAAACGAGGCTGTTTCCGCCCGGTCTCGAACCGGGGACCTTTCGCGTGTTAGGCGAACGTGATAGCCGCTACACCACGGAAACCTGCAGGGACTGCTGCTGGTGTCTCGCTTGCGTTTCGGGCTGAGAAAGGGACGCGTCACTTTAGGCAGGGGGCGCTGGAGAGAGGAACAAAGGGCGCGATGAAACAAAACACCGAAACCCGGGATCTTTAGATCTTCAGTCTAACGCTCTCCCAGCTGAGCTATTTCGGCGGTGCACAGAGCCCACAGCCACCTGCTCCAGCCTTCCTGTGTTGCGGCATGAGCGCACCAAGAGTAGCGGGAGAGTGTTGCAGGAACGTCACTCAGAAGGAAAGCCACCCAGGTGCGCCCTCTGAGCTCTGTCCAGCGCATCTTCCTCGCATGGACTCCTGCCTGCGACGGGCAGGAAACAATTAGCAAGAACAGAACAACACCCCATGGGTGTCTCATGACCACACCTTAGGTTGTGACACGTGCAGGTGTGAGGGGTTGCCGGGCTACTTTGGAGCAGAGCTTGGGCGGAGGGAGGGCGGGAAAGCAGACAAAGAGGTGACACCTCAAGGTCTGCACGATCACAGCTCTCCGCCGCCCCAGGCTTCCGCTCGATAAGCTGCTGGACACACTCGCCCCTCCTCACACAGACCGTGGAAAAGCCCCCGAGTCGGAGGGCTCTCTCTTCCTCCCAGGAGCTCTTGGACACGACGCACAGACAGGGTGCGGGGAGCCGCCGCCTGCAAACACGGCTCCAGGCAGGACTCCACTCCGTAGGAGCCGCAGAGCAGAGGAGATGGGGGCAGCTTAGCTCCTGTGCAGAGACCTGAGCTGCTGTTGCTGCAGACGCTGTCTTTTCTGCACTCGGGGTAGGAGTGAATGTTGAGTTGCCCTTAGAAATGAAGCAGAGTACTTCAACGGCACGGGTGTGTGTGTGTGCGTGCGCCCTGGTGATTCTGGGAGACAGATCGAACCTGGGCTAAAAGAGAGGAGGCTTAGCCCTCTTCCATTTGCTACTTCAAAGTTGTACAACCCATTTGTATTTGCTAGGCGGCGCAGTTTATCGTGCACAAAGAACGCTTTGAAAAGCGTCCAAAGCAAGTCATTCCGAGTTGGTCGTTTGTGTTTTCCGTTCAGACGCGAAATGCTGAAATGATCTCTCGGCTCCTCGGTTGTCATTTCTGCTCCGTAAAGGAATCACAGCACGCGTCGCCTTCCAGCACGCTGGGTCGGGACACGATGCCGGGGGTCGGAGCGTGTGATGTCTTCCTCGTTAGTATAGTGGCAAGTATCCCCGCCTGTCACGCGGGAGACCGGGGTTCGATTCCCTGACGGGGAGTAGCTTTTCTTTTACCTCCTTAGAGAAAGGACTGCCTTTCACTTCTCTGTTTTCTAACACAGCGTCGTGCACCTTTTCATTGCTCTCGCTTTCAGAGCCTCCGCACGGCACAAGACTCGACATCAGGAAGCACATTGAAGTGAAAGCAGGGAGCGCTGCGACATGCACTGTGCAGATCCCGCCACACTAAGAGGTGAGTGGGTCTGTTCGATGCACAAAGAACGCTTTGATAAGCGTCAAAGGCAAATCATTCCGAGTTGGTCGTTTGTGTTTTCCGTTCAGACGCGAAATGCTGAAATGATCTCTCGGCTCCTCGGTTGTCATTTCTGCTCCGTAAAGGAATCACAGCACGAGTCGGCTTCCAGCACGGTGGGTCGGGACACGATGCCGGGGGTCGGAGAGAGTGATGTCTTCCTCGTTAGTATAGGACCTGTCACGTGGACCTGTCACCTGTCCCCACCTGTCACGCGGGAGACCGGGGTACATCAGGACGCGCATTGAAGTGAAAGCAGGATGCGCTGCGACATGCACTGTGCAGATCCCGCCACACTAAGAGGTGAGTGGGTCTGTTCGATCACAGCGCTAGGCGAATCCCCAATCCCCTTTTGTGCGTGGCGACAGAAGAAGTCTGGTCTGTTTCCGCCCGGTTTCGATCCGGGGACCTTTCGCGTGTGAGGCGAACGTGATAACCACTACACTACGGAAACTGTGGTCAGATGTGCCCAGCGGCCCAGCGCTGAGCTTCGCCAATGCGATTCAGCTGCTTCCAGTGCCTTTATTGGGGTGCGCTGATGGACCGTGCTCTCTCTCCAGAGACCAGCACGCCTGTCATGGACGGAGCAGGAAAGACGGCGCCACATTCTACAGCCCTCTCCACGCAATCGACGAAATCGGGCTACTGAAGTGGAGAAAATCGCCTCTCCAGAAAGTGCAAATATCATCTTGGAGAGTATAAATCCTATTGCCGAAGGTCAGCCCTGTCTACCAGAGTGACCCTCCCACCTCCTGCAGCGATGGTCAGCTCGTCTCACACGCGAGAAGTTTCGGCTGGAAACAAGCGCCCCCTCTTCTCGCACGTTTTGCACGTTGAGTAGTTTTAATGCGGCTCCTTCGTACACAGTGCTGATCTTTTGGAAAGCAGGAGGCAAAATTGACACGTTCCCATACCGGGAGTCGAACCCGGGCCGCCTGGGTGAAAACCAGGAATCCTAACCGCTAGACCATATGGGAGTGCACAACCCTGCTGTTCCGGGCATCATGCAAGCAAACTACATAAATATGAGAAAACACGCAAGAGAGTTGTCACTCAGAGTGTCGAAGGGTCGATGTATACTGGGGCTCAGTTGAAATGCAACGTCAGGACTTTCCCGAATTATGTCACACGAAGAGAGCACAGCCTTTTCCGCCCTGCCACGTGTGTATCGGTAACTCGCCGTGATCGTATAGTGGTCAGTACTTTGCGTTGTGGCCGCAACAACCCCGGTTCGAATCCGGGTCACGGCAGAATAGGGGCGTCTGCTTTTACTACTTGCACGAATGAAGGCAAAAAAAAGCCAATTGATGTGAACGAACGGCGCTTTACAGAGGAGTACTGCCTGACTGGATCGTTGATGAACGACAGAGACCACTCCGACCTCTTCTCGGGTTTCTTCAATGACTTACTAAGGATCTTCTTCACATTCGCCCATGCAGGGGAAGCCAGTTACACCAAAGCAAACGCAGGAAAGTGCAATTCAAGCAGAGACCAGGAGGGACTTGTTTACACCGAGAGTGGTCGGAGAATGGAACAATGCGCCCAGCCCTGTTGCTGGAGCCGATTCTTGATGAGATCTTGGGCTCACTAAGAAGCCCCCGCTGGATGCTAATCTTTCTGTTGTTCTTGCAGGTCCTGCGCTGCTTTTGAGCCGACAGAGCTCGTCCTGATCTGTCGGCACAGCCCAATTGCAAATGATCGGCTCCGCATACAGAAGGAACGTGCGTTTGGTACAAGAGTGCATGAAGGTACCGGAAATACATTGGGAACAAATGACCGGTCGCTCAATACCTCTGTGAAGTACAGAAGCGTGCAAAACGAGGCTGTTTCCGCCCGGTCTCGAACCGGGGACCTTTCGCGTGTTAGGCAAACGTGATAGCCGCTACACCACGGAAACCTGCAGGGACTGCTGCTGGTGTCTCACTTGCGTTTCGGGCTGAGAAAGGGACGCGTCACTTTAGGCAGGGGGCGCTGGAGAGAGGAACAAAGGGCGCGATGAAACAAAACACCGAAACCCGGGATCTTTAGATCTTCAGTCTAACGCTCTCCCAGCTGAGCTATTTCGGCGGTGCACAGAGCCCACAGCCACCTGCTCCAGCCTTCCTGTGTTGCGGCATGAGCGCACCAAGAGTAGCGGGAGAGTGTTGCAGGAACGTCACTCAGAAGGAAAGCCACCCAGGTGCGCCCTCTGAGCTCTGTCCAGCGCATCTTCCTCGCATGGACTCCTGCCTGCGACGGGCAGGAAACAATTAGCAAGAACAGAACAACACCCCATGGGTGTCTCATGACCACACCTTAGGTTGTGACACGTGCAGGTGTGAGGGGTTGCCGGGCTACTTTGGAGCAGAGCTTGGGCGGAGGGAGGGCGGGAAAGCAGACAAAGAGGTGACACCTCAAGGTCTGCACGATCACAGCTCTCCGCCGCCCCAGGCTTCTGCTCGATAAGCTGCTGGACACACCCGCCCCTCCTCACACAGACCGTGGAAAAGCCCCCGAGTCGGAGGGCTCTCTCTTCCTCCCAGGAGCTCTTGGACACGACGCACAGACAGGGTGCGGGGAGCCGCCGCCTGCAAACACGGCTCCAGGCAGGACTCCACTCCGTAGGAGCCGCAGAGCAGAGGAGATGGGGGCAGCTTAGCTCCTGTGCAGAGACCTGAGCTGCTGTTGCTGCAGACGCTGTCTTTTCTGCACTCGGGGTAGGAGTGAATGTTGAGTTGCCCTTAGAAATGAAGCAGAGTACTTCAACGGCACGGGTGTGTGTGTGTGCGTGCGCCCTGGTGATTCTGGGAGACAGATCGAACCTGGGCTAAAAGAGAGGAGGCTTAGCCCTCTTCCATTTGTATCTGCTAGGCGGCGCAGTTGTCGTGCACAAAGAACGCTTTGAAAAGCGTCCAAAGCAAGTCATTCCGAGTTGGTCGTTTGTGTTTTCCGTTCAGACGCGAAATGCTGAAATGATCTCTCGGCTCCTCGGTTGTCATTTCTGCTCCGTAAAGGAATCACAGCACGCGTCGCCTTCCAGCACGCTGGGTCGGGACACGATGCCGGGGGTCGGAGCGTGTGATGTCTTCCTCGTTAGTATAGTGGCAAGTATCCCCGCCTGTCACGCGGGAGACCGGGGTTCGATTCCCCGACGGGGAGTAGCTTTTCTTTTACCTCCTTAGAGAAAGGACTGCCTTTCACTTCTCTGTTTTCTAACACAGCGTCGTGAACCTTTTCATTGCTCTCGCTTTCAGAGCCTCCGCACGGCACACGACTCGACATCAGGAAGCACATTGAAGTGAAAGCAGGGAGCGCTGCGACATGCACTGTGCAGATCCCGCCACACTAAGAGGTGAGTGGGTCTGTTCGATGCACAAAGAACGCTTTGATAAGCGTCAAAGGCAAATCATTCCGAGTTGGTCGTTTGTGTTTTCCGTTCAGACGCGAAATGCTGAAATGATCTCTCGGCTGCTCGGTTGTCATTTCTGCTCCGTAAAGGAATCACAGCACGAGTCGGCTTCCAGCACGGTGGGTCGGGACACGATGCCGGGGGTCGGAGAGAGCGATGTCTTCCTCGTTAGTATAGGACCTGTCACGTGGACCTGTCACCTGTCCCCACCTGTCATGCGGGAGACCGGGGTACATCAGGACGCGCATTGAAGTGAAAGCAGGATGCGCTGCGACATGCACTGTGCAGATCCTGCCACACTAAGAGGTGAGTGGGTCTGTTCGATCACAGCACTAGGCGAATCCCCAATCCCCTTTTGTGCGTGGCGACAGAAGAAGTCTGGTCTGTTTCCGCCCGGTTTCGATCCGGGGATCTTTCGCGTGTGAGGCGAACGTGATAACCACTACACTACGGAAACTGTGGTCAGATGTGCCCAGCGGCCCAGCGCTGAGCTTCGCCAATGCGATTCAGCTGCTTCCAGTGCCTTTATTGGGGTGCGCTGATGGACCGTGCTCTCTCTCCAGAGACCAGCACGCCTGTCATGGACGGAGCAGGAAAGACGGCGCCACATTCTACAGCCCTCTCCACGCAATCGACGAAATCGGGCTACTGAAGTGGAGAAAATCGCCTCTCCAGAAAGTGCAAATATCATCTTGGAGAGTATAAATCCTATTGCCGAAGGTCAGCCCTGTCTACCAGAGTGACCCTCCCACCTCCTGCAGCGATGGTCAGCTCGTCTCACACGCGAGAAGTTTCGGCTGGAAACAAGCGCCCCCTCTTCTCGCACGTTTTGCACGTTGAGTAGTTTTAATGTGGCTCCTTCGTACACAGTGCTGATCTTTTGGAAAGCAGGAGGCAAAATTGACACGTTCCCATACCGGGAGTCGAACCCGGGCCGCCTGGGTGAAAACCAGGAATCCTAACCGCTAGACCATATGGGAGTGCACAACCCTGCTGTTCCGGGCATCATGCAAGCAAACTACATAAATATGAGAAAACACGCAAGAGAGTTGTCACTCAGAGTGCCGAAGGGTCGATGTATACTGGGGCTCAGTTGAAATGCAACGTCAGGACTTTCCCGAATTATGTCACACGAAGAGAGCACAGCCTTTTCCGCCCTGCCACGTGTGTATCGGTAACTCGCCGTGATCGTATAGTGGTCAGTACTTTGCGTTGTGGCCACAACAACCCTGGTTCAAATCCGGGTCACGGCAGAATAGGGGCGTCTGCTTTTACTACTTGCATGAATGAAGGCAAAAAAAAGCCAATCGATGTGAACGAACAGCGCTTTACAGAGGAGTACTGCCTGACTGGATCGTTGATGAACGACAGAGGCCACTCCGACCTCTTCTCGGGTTTCTTCAATGACTTACTAAGGATCTTCTTCACATTCGCCCATGCATGGGAAGCCAGTTACACCAAAGCAAACGCAGGAAAGTGCATTTCATGCAGAGACCAGGAGGGACCTGTTTACACCAAGAGTGGTCGGAGTATGGAACAATGCGCCAAGCCCTGTTTCTGGAGTCGATTCTTGATTAGATCTTGGGCTCACTAAGAGGCCCCCGCTGGGTACTAATCTTTCTGTTGTTCTCGCAGGTGTTGCGCTGCTTTTGAGCCGACAGAGCTCGTCTTGGTCTGTAGGGATAGCCCAATTGCAAATGATCGGCTCCAGGTACAGAAAAAACGTGCGTTTGGAACAAGAGTGCATGAAGGCACCGGAAATACATTGGGAACAAATGACTGGTGGTTCAAGACCTCTGTGAAGTGCAGGAGCGTGCAAGAAGAGGCTGTTTGCACCCAGTCTCGAACGGGGGACCTTTCGCGTGTTAGGCGAACGTGATAGCCGCTACACTACAGAAACCTGTAGGGACTGCTGCTGGTGTCTCGCTTGCGTTTCGGGCTGAGAAAGGGACGCGTCACTTTAGGCAGAGGGCGCTGGAGATAGGAACAAAGGGCGCGATGAAACAAAATGCCGAAACCCGGGATCGAGCCAGGGACCTTTAGAACATACTCTCACGAATCGTTAGAATACGTGCGTTTGATCATCAATTGCGTAACAACCACATTCGTTCGACTTGAGCCATCAAGCTCATAGTTTTCAAATCTTGAAAGCTGTCATTGAGCACATCATAGTCTGCAGTACGCCCCGTAACTTGCGTACTTCAACAGAAAGAAGAGCAGACAGCTCCATAAATATGCGAGGCGCAGAGAGTGCAAGGCGAGCCGCACACGTTTCGGTGACTGAGAGAGGGCAGTTTTTGCTTCTGCATTTCCCAAGTAAGGACGCATGACAACAAGCGATCGCGGTGCTCATTTACGACATAGTGGTGATGAGTTTTCAGTACGTGTTCTTTTGAACGAGCAATGAGGTTGCTGCCTTGGACAGCTGACTGCACGCTCTCATTGTGCCACGTGATGAGTATTCACCAGGCTCGTTCAGTCATTAGTCACATTCCATCGTTTGCCATAAGCAGATGCTGCAAGGTGATGTGGATATCAGTTCCCAGTCTTGTGGACGAGGACAAAAAGAACACACAAGGGCTCATCCGCAAGTTGAACCCAGGACCTCCCACACCCTAAGTGAGAATCATACCCCTAAACCAATGAGCCACGGAAGCACTTTCCATTTTATTCTGTCAGCGAGCTTGAGGACGGGGGAGAGGCGTCATTCGCTCGTCCAGTCAGACCTTCATCAATAAGTCAAGAAAGCCGCAATTACACGACTGCCTTGCAGATGAAGGGCAGTGAACTGCACCCGGTAAGAGGGGAACAAGCGGCACTAGGCGACACCGAGGCATGAGCCCCAGCGAGGGGGGTTAGCTTGCATGGTACAGCGGTCGCTTTGCATGCGAGAGGTAGCGGGATCATTTCCCACGTCCTCCAGGTGTGTGCTTAGAGCTTGATGTGCCGAAAGGTGTCCTTTAGCCTGTGGTCACACCTTGCATGGAGAGCGTCATGCAGCTGTCAATCATTTCGCAGCCACGCCCCCTCTTCATCTTCTCTCTGCCTTAAGCGTCTCCGCCACTCTCTCTTGACATTTCATGTCAGCATGTCAGAAGTCCGAGTGACGTTTTTAATGGCTGAGTGAGGGCACGATGCTGAAGCAGAGAGGCCACTTCAGCCAGAGAGACTTGTGCTAGGTGAGATCTGAAAAACAGACTCGCAACAGAAACAGACCAAAAAAGTATCGGTGAGATCAAAAGGCAAATGCAACATCCAGCAGAGGGCGTCTAAAGATTAGGGAACGGGCGACTGAAATCCATGAGGCAAACTTTCCGGCTGTGTACTGCAGCTGGCCTCGTTGGCGTAGTTGGTAGCGCGTCAGTCTCATCATCTGAAGGTCCTGAGTTTGATCCTCACACGGGGCAGGGCTGCTTCCTCTCTTGCTCTTTT
This sequence comes from Lepisosteus platostomus, assembly GCF_059453375.1. Taxonomy (NCBI): domain Eukaryota; kingdom Metazoa; phylum Chordata; class Actinopteri; order Semionotiformes; family Lepisosteidae; genus Lepisosteus; species Lepisosteus platostomus. The sequence goes on from NW_028291666.1 coordinate 596,799, forward strand.
CAAACACTTGCGGCAACTGTTCGCTCATAACCACGTCTGGAATGCGTGACCTTTACACGGGGGAGAAGCAACGCCGCATCCCTTTTCTAAAGAACATTCACATTCAGAAATAAGTCAAGAAATTTGCCATTACTTTCGCTCGCGCTGCTGTCAGCCTGCCCATGTTGCCAAAGAAAGATTCACTCGGCGTCAACATGACAGAACAGCGATCACTTGAAAACACTATTCCACACTCCGTAAGCAAGAACTTCAGTGTTTGCAGTCACCCGATATGCCGATAGTCAAAGGAGCACAAAACACGAAGCGTCAAAAGACAAGATGAGTTGATGGAAAGAGCGTTGAATTGATGAGCACAAAAGTTCAGCTCGTACAATAGGCAACGAAGGTCCCGGCGTCATCATCGCACTTGAAAGGACTGCCTTGCAGACTAAGGGCAGTGGGAGGTTGCTGTTTTGAGATGGAGGCATTGGGATGGTGGGCCGAGATCTATTCTTCTTAAGGAATTCTTCATCGTGAAAGATCGGTCCACAGGTCATCCAAAGAACTTACAAATTTTTTGGACTCAGGGAATCACGTGCTTCCAGAAGGGAGTGAAGTGCTCAAACACATGACATGCCCCCTTGATCTCACATGCACAATTCTGCTGCAACATGCACAGCTACCGTCCACACCAGGCAGTGGGGCTTCAGCAGAATTTGCTACGCCACCTGCAATTACATATCCAGCTGCACACATATACATGGCCCCTCTGTCCTTTTCAGGATCTCAAAAAAAAGCATAGCGTGGTTTTCCTGCAACCTGATTGACCGCATCTCCCTCAGAATGTGCCCCGTTGCATTCATTGGTGAAGCAGGACGGAGGCTAACGGGCATGCCAGAACAGTTAGGCTCAGCGATCTCTCCAAAATATTGTGGTTGTAGTGGAAGAAATATGGTTTAAATTGTACCTTGGTATTTCAAACTCTCTCTAGAATGTTATCCATTTCTATTTTATTTTGACAGGAACTGGCTAATGACACTAGATGAAAAGAGAAGAAAGAAAACACAACGTTTCGGCCGTGGAGCCTTCTTCAGGTGTGAGGGCTCCACGGCTGAAATGTTGTGTTTTCTTTCTTCTCTTTTAAGCATGGAATAGACCTATTACTTGTTCCTTTGCAGCCTACGCATGCTGACACAGCTCCCCACCTGAACTGCTAATGATGCCTGGTAGTTTGTGGTACTTGGGTATTGTCTTATGTTTGCTCAAACTGCATATGTGTGATTGCATATTTTTGGGTATTTTCATATGTCAATATTTAATTCACTGACATTCCTGTATGCTTGGAAGAAAGGTAGATTGGATTTGGCACAGGACGCCTGCCCATATTTGTTGATCATTGTTGGGCTGGAAAAACAATGATAAAAAGTGTATGAAAAAAGCTCTCTCCAATATTTCCCTTCTCTTCGCCATGGTTACACTGCCCGTTCTTTCCGTCTTTGGTCCTTCTACAAAGATTCCAGGGCTCTTTTTCCACCATAATATCAGAATATTGTTTTCTCTTTTAAAGGCTGTAGGTGGGGTGTGATGGACTGTACCACTATCATAGAAGATTTTTTCAGGACACATCGCAGTTCCATAGTAGAATTTATCAATAGTAGAATTCCATAGGACATTATTTACCAACATATTACCCAGTGTGAGACTCTGCCAGTAAACCTCAGAGCATTGAGTTCTCCACTGATAAAGATGGCTGTCTGAAGTCATGAAATCCACTGCTGGGATGCCTGAGAGACAGTAATTGAATCTTGGCTGGAATTAGGCTTTCTATTAGTGTTGATCTTTGGGAATTATGTGGTAAAAAGGGAAAACTCCTTTACTTTAGTCACTTTGAATGTTCAAATGTACAGAACCTGCAAAACTAAGCAATGAAAAAAATCCATCACCACTCTCATGATAGCATAACTCATAGTCTCTGCTGTTATGTAACAATACACACTTTCAATTTTCTTATCGCCTGTCTCCAGAGAGAATGTTGTTAGTGCTGATGACCTTGAATTAGACCTTGTTAACTCTGTAAAACAATCTTCCTCTGCTTAGATTTTCACTCAGATTGATTTTGTTCTCAGATTATTCCTGGCAGGACTGAGTTTCTAGGAAATGAAAAGTGAAAGAAAAAGTACAGAAGATCAGCCCTTGAATATACAACATTGTGCAGTGAGATTGTTAAATGTATTAGCTGCTATCCTGTGCTAGAGCCTGTCGTGGTAAGCAGTGGATGACAGGATCTAGCACAGATACTAATGAAACACTGTTAATGAAAGCTAAAACACTTGAGTCTTATTTTAGTTTTCCATTGCCCTTTCATTTGTGATGTACTGTACAACAGGCCACAGAACATGCACAAAAACAGATATGCACACATTCACACCAGGCAATGACAGTCTGCCCAGTCAGAATCTGAGCTGAGGTATCAGAATTCTGAATTCCCTGAATTCTGTCATGGATCATCCACAATAAGGGCAAAGTTTGAACACGAGGATCCCCAGAGCCTAGTAACATAAATCTTGGAGCAAAAGCAGATGATTAACTTCATAGTTTGTGTGGTTGAGCCAAAGTTGAGCATGAGGATATGTGAGTCACCATTCTTAGAAATGGATCCAACTTCAGACAGGCGTCAAAAGTAAGAGTATACAGTGCTGGGGCAATGACACTTCAATGATCAGAAGGATAACAAGAGTTTTAATGCATTGAAATTGATTTTCTGGTGATGCACACTGTCATGGAACTATTAATTTTTTAAGGATCACTTACTGACGTCAGACAGCTGCCAATTCTCCAGACTGGAAGGATGAACAGTTTATCCCCCTAGGTACCATATTTCCATATTTCGAAGCATTGGAATAATACATGTCATACAGCAACATAAAAACAGGAAGACAAGTATCACAGCCCCTATAATCGGTGTTAGTAACTTAAAAGAAAAACATTCCCCCTGGCCCAAACAGTGATTCTAACCAGGAGAGAAAAGCCGGTGTATCTTTTATGCCTCTCTCTTTATTCACCTTGTCTTTTAGTTCTTTTAAATGCTGAATAGCGAGTGTAAGATTTCCGTAATCATAGTCATTAGCTGGAATATATGTACAACAGGAGTCTCCTACTAAAGCATAGACTCCTCCAGATGCTGCATTTTGAAGGTCCAGCACGAACCTGTTCTGAAGTGCCATTAATCTAACTCCCCTTAATTCTTGTTTGATAGCGTCTAAGCCTTCTAACATGATATTAATAAAAGAGTACATTTCATAAAAAGTCGCATGGGTGAGGCTGTAGAATGAGGCATTAAAGCACATATATAACAAGATGCATTAAATTTCTTTAACTTTACAGTATGATTTATAAATTTATACCACAAATTACGCATATCCCCCTCATTATCAGTTTCATTCAGCCAGTTTGTATACAAAGAGGCTTCGTGTTTAGATTCTTCCTCTTTTGGGGTGGTGACAGGCTTCTACATAAAAAGGAAAAAGGCTGTGCACATCAGTCCCAAGCAGGTTATCCCCATCTGTCCTTGTGGAGACATCACTCCTGCGCTTTGTTCAGTTCGTTTGTGACCTTTTTACAGTGGGAAGCATGAATCCAGGGCACCATTTCTGTGACCTTCACAGCAGTGGCAGTGGTCAGCAGCACCTGGTACAGCCCCCTCCACCTGAGTGAACACAATTTCTTTTTCCTGAAGTCTTTCACCAGAATCCAGTCTCCTTATTCACTCATTAGTTCTTACAGCACAGGTAAATCCCTGTGGGCTGGAGCCCAGCATAATCCTAGGCTTTTTTGGTCAACATTGGTCAACAGATTGGTCAACAACTGGGTAATAACTCTTAGAAAAATCTACACATTGTTCCCCTGCCTCAGCTGTGACGTTTTGTAGAACAATTCTAGCTGAAGTTGTAAAATTTCTCTTTGTTCCGTTCCTGCAAAACATCTTATTATGAACAAACAAACCACAATAATCATTTGCATCTAGGGGAATCACTCCCAAGGGTAACCCCCCTTAAAGCTATATTGTTCTACCCATCAGGTTCTGCCACTAGATAAGAGAACCTTTCCCATGAAATCATTTTTTGACCTTCATGATCCCTTCAGGGCGTACAATTAGCACAGAAGCAGCAGCTTTAGTCCACATGTTTTTCAAACAGGATATTAACGATATGATCATAACGAATAATACCAGACCCACAAATATGTATTGAACCAGAGACCCTCTCCATGTTCCTAGCACAGACTGTAGCCATGCACCAATACCCCAATCATCTGGATTGCAGGATTTACGAAGAAAATTATTTTCGCAGTAATTAATTTATTATATTTACTATATTTATTATACACGTGTAAATTAATTACTGCGGAAATAATTTACTTCGTACACTGTGCAGAGTGCCGTATACTCCTAGTTGCGGCACACACGATACATACAGTAAAAAGCCTCAGGCACTGTGTTAGATGTGTTTTCGACGTTATATATGCGTTTATTAATGTCGTCGATTTTACGGTTGCAATTCGACGTTGATTATACGTCGAGGCGACGTATATATACGTATAGCCGTATTTTCGCCGTGAATATACGTATATTCGACGAATCAATGCCCACTGGGTAAACTCTTGAGCAAACTCTGAACCAGCTCTAAGGAAACTAATCCGATTAGACGTTACTTTGACTCATCTTTTTACGCTCAGTGCTGGATTGCTCAAACTCCAGCTAGGGTTAGGGTTAGCATTCCCACGCTACTTAGACACTTTGTTTACGCTCAGTGCTGGATTTTGGGAACTTCAGGACGAGTGGGAATTTTCTCCTATCTGTCAATTCTGTTTTGTTTTGGAGACTCTTGGCTGCCTATGTTGTACAGTGCAGCGTGAAGGAAACATTTTCCAAAACTGTGTCAGCTCAAAAGTTGTAAGAAAACCTCTCCAGCTGCTTTAACTCTCTTCATTTTTGTCATTTAATGTGACACTCGATGTATAACTGGAGCCTCACATATGCAAATGGTGAGGCTCCAGTTCGACACCACTTTACAGTATCTGACAAAAGCATGGCAGACTGTGCCATGACCGGCAGATAACTTCTGCTTATTTTTACCATATTAAACATTGGAAATCCTCCCACTTGCATTTGTGACACTTGATTTTGACTCCACCTAAGACACTCTTAAATCTTCAAACACTTTTCTCTTCTCCCGCAACACTCTTGTCTGTCGGCACTATGTGGCAGCATTGCATGACAACCCATCTCACCACAGAAAGGAACCTAACAGCTTTGGTAAGAGAGGAGAAAAGAACATAGCCCGTACGGGGATTGAACCCATGACCTTGGCGTTATTAGCACCCCGCTCTAACCAACTGAACTAACCGGCCTCACGACGGTGGTCCTCTCTGTGCTGCAAAAAATCGAACTCAGGGAATTTCTTTTGCCCTCCTTTGAATAGAAAGCCGTGTAATTCAGTGTACGGGCTTTCTCGTGCAGTTTCATGGTTCTTGTAACCCAAATCCTACACTGGCCTGAAGTGTCCCCCCATTTCACAGCATTTTTCAGCTGATTTAAAATGTACCTAAAGGAGAAGCATTATTGAAGACCATCAATTACCAAGAGCTTTTGTCAAAGGTTTTGGTGGTCATTTTTAATGACCACAGAGCACTATGACCTCGGTTTTACATCTCATCCGAAAGACAGCGCCCTTTTACAACACAGCGTCTCCGTCACTATGCTGGGACATTGGGACCCGCACAGACCTCAGGGTGAGCGCCCCCCCGCCGGCACCATTAACACCGCTTCCAGCTGGAAGCTTTGTTTTTTCCTGTAGCTTACCCTCATCCGGGTACTGACCTGGCTCACACCTGCTTAGCTTCAGTGGGTTTTCAGTTGCGAGTTGCAAGGGGATGCAAGTGATGGAGCCGCTCGCTGCAAAAGCCACTGCATTGGCCGGGAATCAAACCCAAGCCTCCCGCGTGGCAGGCAAGAATTCTACCACTGAAACACCAATGCTAAGTGTCTGGGCCTTCAAAAAAGACGCTTTTTTGGTGCTCTGTGCAAAAAGCGTCGACATATGCTTCCAGCTGCAAAATGCCATTCGCGGATGCTGAAGAATTTATTTCAAGGCAGCGGGTACAAGCGATTGGGCGTTTTAAAACCACCAGGAACAACAAAGAGGCGCGCTTCTTTGCTTGCGCCGGAACACACCGACTGGAGGCGGACAACGTAGTCGGCAGGATTCGAACATGCGCAGGGAGACCCCAATGGATTTTTAGTCCATCGCCTTAACCACTCGGCCACGACTACAGCAAGCCCCACAGCCGCTGCGTTCTTGCTACAATCTTACCTGGATCGCGAGGCGCCGGCGGAAGCCTATTTCAAAGTCGTTCTCCGTTTCAAAAAAACATTTCCAAAATACAAGCCTTGCAGACAGACACGCCTCAGAGGACTTAAGGGTGGCTTCATGTCGGAATGATAAAGTCTCCCCGTCCGGACATGAAAATGCCACTTTGTTACACACAAAAAAAGAATCAACAACAGAGAAATGCCCACAAGCATTTGAAAAGCCGCACCACGTCGCACTTGAAATAGCTCTTACATTAGTGGTAGACGCAGGAATCGCCTTTTTATTTACGCTCTTACCAACGCGATGGAAAGCAAAACAAAGCAAAGCAGAGCAAAACAAAACGAACAAACGAAAACCCTCACGTCCCGCACTTGCATATAACGCCGTGTCGTGCCCAAGCGGTATTGTACGTCATCCTAGCACTGCACGCCGGTGCGTATGGTATATGGGAACGAGCACACGCCACGAATCGTCTCGAATCACTCCCTACAGCTGTAAGGTGCCTTGAAGCGTGCACCCCCAACATTCTTCTTTGCTCATCTGTGAAAGGTAAACTCTTGAGCAAACTCTGAACCAGCTCTAAGGAAACTAATCCGATTAGATGTTACTTTGACTCATCATTTAAGGGATCCTTGTTAATTGGAGAAATCAATGATTTCGAATGAATTCTGTATGCGTTAAAAGACAGCTATACACAGAAAACATGCAGGACACTGCTCATGATGTTTCCCGAGCCGAAACACAGTGCGTTTTTCCAAGCCATCTGACCAAGCCTGCCCACTGAAAACTGCAGGAGATCGTGTAAAGACGTTCAAGTTTGTAACTACTGCACGCACAGGAAGCAGAATAAATTCCTCTATTCAAACTGTCAAAGGTTTGCTTTGCGAACGCTGCAGGACATCGCACAATCTCTTTTGAACAGGGACAAACGATTTCTTATGGGGCGCAGTAAGTACAGACGTTTAAAAAGCTCCACTCATGCCAATGATGCAGCATGAAGAAGCGCAACCTAAAGTTTGCATTCCTAGCACTGTTGCAACCTAGCACTGTTGCATTCCCCGCATCAGTAGCTAAGAGAATATAATTTACGACTCTTGTTAATGCAGTTTCAGAAACCAGACTGAAATTTCTCAAGTATATTATTTGAATCCATTTGATGTTGGGCAACAACTATTCTTTCAAGACTTTTAGATTGAAATGGGACCTTTGAGACAGGCCTGTAGTTGTTAAGAACTTGTGGATCCAAATTTGACTTCTTAAGGAGCGGTCTAAGAACCACTACCTTAAATTGATCATGTACGACGCCTGACGCAAGCGATGCATTCATCATACTAATTATAGGTCCTGCCAGTCCTTCGAGGGAATCTTTGACTAGCTGAGTGGGGATGGGATCTAGCACACAGGTGGTTTACTTTGTCTTACGTCTGTGTTCATGAGTCCACCATAAGAAGAAATCTGAACAGGAGTGGTGATCATGCGAGGTCACCATGGAGGAAACCACTGCTCTCCCCAACAAAAAAACCACCACTGCCCCTCTCAAGTTTGCTAAAGACCACATGGATGTTCCACAGCAACTCCTGGAACAATGTTCTGTGGACAGACGTGACAAAAGTTGAACTTGTTGGTAAATGTGCACAGCGTTATGTTTGGAGATAACAAAACACTGCATACCAACTCCAAAACCTCATCCCACCTGGGAAGCATGGCGGAGGCTGTACGGCTTGCAATCATCGAGGGACCGATGAATTCCGAGATGTATCAGGAAATTCTACAGCAGAATGTCAGGGTGTCTGCCTGTGATCTAAAACTCAAAAGACGCTGGGTCTTGCAACATGACAAAAACAAAGGAGTACATCAACAACAGAGTGGCTGAAACAGAAGAAATTCCGTATGTTGGGATGGCCAAGTAAGAGTCCTGACACACACGCTTTCACTCATATGAGCTACACGGCTACCAAGATGATCTCAGGTGCGCCGAGCTTGTACGGAACATATTGAACTGATCGACGGCGAATTGTCTCTCAGACAGGCTTTTCACCTCTAAGCTCCCTGACTGACAGTGATCAGCTAGGTAGTAAAACAGTCAGCTGCTTCTAAGCCTTAAACAGCTGCATCTCGGCGCTTCCACGGAGAGATGATTTGAAAGCCGAACATCGCCCATTGGGAACACCTTACTATCACTAGTTTAAGAGACTCTTAAGGTTTTGCAGAGGTGCCTGTCTAATAGCATGCGCTTTGCAAGCTATAGGTGTTTAGGCTGAGGCAGAATGCCTGTTAACAAAATGTTTTTCTAAAGGGGCCTCGCACTCTTTTCCAAGCAATGGTCACCATCCCCACCGAGTGTCACAATGTAGTCATGTCCTAGGACATCACCTGTTAGTCTCCATTTGTCTGCCACCAACACTTTAGGTTACGGGGTCACAACCGCACCCCGGAGACCAGAGGAGCCGTTGGCGTTCTGGCGGCGCAGATTGGGCTGAAGGTGGGGCGCTTGAATCTCGCTGTTGGAGGCCGTCTGAAACTGACCCAAGCCTTTCCCTTGAATTAAATGTAAATAAGAAATGAACCCCAGATGCACATGGAATCAATCACGTGTTTCCTTTGAGCCGTTTCAGAGACTGCTCCAGAGTTTACCTTGCACAGATGCGCAAAGATTCATGATGGGGGTGCACGCTTCCAGGCGTCTTACAACTGTAGGGACTGATTAGAGACAATTCGTAGCTTGTGCTCATTTCCCTCTATTCCCCGTGTTGCAGTGGTAGGATGACTTAAATTCCTGCTTCGACACGTAACGGGATTATAATCAAGTGCAGGAGCTGAGGGCTTTAGTTTTGTTTCGTTTTCCATGGCGTTCGTAAGCGCGCAAATCAAAGGCAATTCCTGCGTCTAACACGAATGTAAATGCTTTTGAAAGTGCAGTGTGGTGCAGCTTGTAAAATCCTTGTCCACATTTTTGGTTCGTTGATGTTTTTTCTGTCTGCCAAAGTTGCATTTTGACATCCGGACTGGGGGACTTTATCATTTGAACGTGAAGCCAGCCTTAAACCCTCTGAGGCGTGTCTGTCTGCCGGCACGAATCTTGTGAAAGGTATTTTTTTTAACGGAGAGCAACTTTAAAAAGGTTTCCGCAGCCACCTCGCAGTCCGTGTTTGATTATAGGAGGAATGCGGCGGCGGGGAGCTCGCATTTGTCGTGCTCGAGTGGTTAAGGCGATGGGCTCGAAATGCGTTGGGGTTTCCCCGCGCAGGTTCGAAACCTGCCGACTCCGGCGTCTGCCGAACGTCACCTTGTGCCTGCGCGGCAGAGGCGGAGTGCCGCTTCTCCTTTCCTGGTACTATAAAAACGCTAAATCGCTTGGCCCCGCTGCCATGGAAAGCAATTCTTCAGATAACCACACATTTTGCGTTCGCACCTCTGGTGCTCTACTTATGCCTTTGAAAACCTAATGAATAAAGCTGTAAGAACCGACACGATGTGTAGGTGCTCTTAAAGCACGCAGTAAAGAACTGTTAACAGCAAGGGTTTCAGTGGGTTAACTGAGGAGAAGGCGTGATCGCTATTTGTTGACTTTTTATTTGGTGTTAGAAACACTCTTACTGTGCATGACGTGCAACAAATGTAGCCACAGAAATTGCATCACGCTTTCATGTATGCTATTGCAGACACCAACGTTGCCTAGATAGAAAACCGAAATAGCCGTGGGTTTGCTTGCTGGTCTGAAGGATCTCTCTTCAAATCTCTATCATTTGTCAATGGAAGTAAAAGGCGCTGCAATCTGATACGTTCAGAATCAAACCCGCAGCTGTTGTTCGACTTTATTTCTTGACTAATTACAACTGAGTGTCGCATGAGCAGTTACATAAACTTGTCTGGTATATTTGAACACAAATGCCGTTCTTCAATTAAAACTAACAGTACATTGTCAGGGACATTCAGTTCTATACAAACAAGAGACAGACAAGAGAATATTTCTACCGTTCATGTGGACTACGTGTTGACTTACTGATCGGAATAATTGAAAGGTTCGGGCTCATAGCCGATGCAGTGCGTGCTAATTAGAACAGCAACGCTGAGCTCTCAGCACCGTACTGAGCCCAGGTGTTTTTCTAAAGCTGTCAGGTGCAGTTCATTTACATGAAGGAAATCTCTTACTGGGTACGATTACAATGCAGTAAGTAGCACAGACTACTTAGGGAGTAGCCCGATGCGTTTAAAAACGACCCGAGCCAGGCAGGAGTCGAACCTGCAATCTCCTGATCCGTAGTCAGACGCGTTATCCATTGCGCCACTGGCCCTGGTGTGACACTGCAGGACTGTAACCCAGTGAGATCAGCACTGCAACTAGTAAAATATTACCCCCGGTCCATTCTTTTCCAAAAGTGAGAAACACCTGTTTTCTACATTTTGTCTGTGTTAAAACCATATCTCTTTAAACCAAACCAAGAGTTTGTCTTTTGCTCTGATATTCTGATTCATTTCGATTTCAAAGAAAAAAAAAACTACCTTCCAAAGCATCATAAAATTGTCCCTTCTTCCAGACTCTACTTCTCTCTTGTAGTAGTACAGCAGACCTTTCCAGGTGAGCAGATCACAGAGTCCGAAATGAGCTTCCTCCATCAAGCAAAGTACCTGAACATGACTCTGTCATCATAAAAGCGCCCCTGTAATAAAGAAATTCAATCTGAAATCAAGAGGGCAGTTGCCTACTGAAATACAAGAAGTCATCAATTTTAACCTAGCAACACATTAAAGGCTGCATCTATACAAGTACGATTCTAGAAATGCTCACCAGATTACGTTTTAAGAAGGAACTGCGCCTCAGGTTCCGCCGAGATCTTAACTTGGATGGTAGGATTCAGAGTCCGGAGTGCGGACTGATGGCGCACGGAGGGTCCACATACTGTGGATCCCTCAGTTTTCTTCCGCGTGTTTAAACCGCCAGCGTTTTTTTTATATTTTTTATATTTGAACACAGATGCCGTTCTTCAATTAAAACTAACAGTACATTGTCAGGGACATTCAGTTCTATAAAAACATGAGACAGACAAGAGAATATTTCTACCTTTCATGTGGACTACGTGTTGACTTACTGATCGGAATAATTGAAAAGTTCGGGTCATAGCCGATGCAGTGCGTGCTAATAAGAACAACAGCAACGCTGAGCTCTCAGCACCGTACTGAGCCCAGGTGTTTTTCTAAAGCTGTCAGGTGCAGTTCATTTACAGTACGCCCCCTGTCTCAACGGTAGGACGGAGTCAAATACTGCCTCGACACGCAACAGCATTATAATAAACCGCAGGACTTGAGGGCTGTTCTCTTTGAATGTTCCAAGTCATTCGTAAGAGCGTAGGTCAAGGGCCATTCGGGCATCTCCTGTAACTCGAGTAAAAATGCTATTCAAAGTGCAGTGACTGAAATCGTCATCCACATGTCTCCGTTGTTGATTTCTTTCTGTCTAAGAAAGTTCTATTTTCATGTCCGAACGGGGAGACTTTATCATTCCAACTTGAAGCCACCCTTAAGTACTCTGAGGTGTGTGTCTGCTTACACGTATGGCGTAAAAGGTTTCTTAAACGGAGAGCGAACTTGAAAAAAGTTGCCGCCGCCGCCTTGCACTCCTTGTTCGATTGTAGCAAGAAGCCAACAGCTGGCGTACTTACTGTAATCGTGGCCGAGTGGTTAAGGCAACACACTTAAAATCTGTTTGGGTCTCCCTGCGCAGGTTCAAATCCTTTGCATTTGCTCTCGTGCGTGCATGAAAAAGGACCAGCGCTGTTTTGTTTTCGCTGGGACCTTTAACACTCTAAATCGCCTATACCCGCAGCCTGTGAAATCGATTCTTCAGCACCCACGAGTGACGCTTTGCAGCTGGACGCAGATAACGATGCTTTTCTGCAACGAGCTTTCCAGCTGAATTTTCTCGGCAGCTCCGTACTGAACCTGTTCTCCATTGCAACATAGCGGAGGCTCGTCACGTCTATAGCAAGGCTGTGTAGGACCGCATACGCCACAGTGACTTGTACACAGACCACATGAAAGGCAAGCAAAATACACTTTTAAAATTCCAAAGACTCACAAGGTCAGAGGAACAGCGATGACCTGAACAGATCTGTTACAGAAGTCTAGGTTGACCTTTTTAGAGCTGTAATTGCATTTTTGTTTAATAGAAGATCAAATCTACTCGCATGTACCAGCACCTTACAGTTTATTGATGTTTATTCTATTTAAGTAATAAGATTGCTAACGATGTTGGACTTTAGCCGGTGTTTTTTAGAACAAATTGCTTACTCTTCTGTAAGGAATATGCAGTACGTGCCTTTGTTAGTCATTGCTCACCATACCTGTAACTTTCTTATCTAACTCACTTCCTCAAATGGTGAAGGTCCACAAACATAAATGAAAAAAACCCAAATCCAAGTGTCTGTAAAAGCGCGGTGCTCCGCTGGCGCTGTTCCCTAGTGGCTTAAAGTGCCTGCCTAGTAAGCAGGCGATCCCTGGTCTGAATACCAGCGGTGCCTCTCTCCGTGTCTTGTTGTGCCGAATGTCTCATTTCAGACAAACATGTACAGCTTGGTTCAGTTTAATGCAAGAATTCATTTCCTTTCTGGAATAACTTGTTTTTGAAGAAATCCATACAGCTTGTGAAAGATGAAATCCATTTCTTGGTTGTCAGTGGAAAAAGATTGCCGGCTGCAAGAAGCGCAAGTGATTGTTTTCTTTGACCATAAACCTGCAAATGTAGGGCGCACAAAAGACTGTCAGACTCTGTGGTGCTGAAAAGTTGGTGGTTCAAGCCCCTCCAGTATGCGTGTCTCAGTTTTTCCAATGTAAACATCATCACCATCGCTAAAGAAGATGGCACAGAAGACTCCACAGCCGAAACGTTGTGCTTCTTTTCTTCTCTTTTCAGCATGGAGTAAACCTTTGCTTTATCCTTTGCAGCCTACGCATGCTGACACAGCTACCTTTCTCTTAACGCGCCTCAATCATTATTCACCAAAACCATCAGCAGAATGTGTCGCCTTTGTGGTGATGTCACTCCTCTGCTTCACAAATGTCCTTAGTGACGGGCCATTTCTTTCTGCCATTTTTCCGGAGCAGTTATTGATTGCTCCATCATTTCCCTCTTACTTTCCATCACTAGATTGAAAAGAAAAACAGAAACAGGCTGACAGGACGACAATCAAATTGCAAAAACTCATCAAAGCACTCGATAGAGTATTTGAATCCACAAGTAGCTACGAGCAACTTTGTCCTGGCTTGCATGAAAGTCGGAAAATGTCAAAAAGAAAAAGATGGTGGCTTTTTCATATTCGTTCTTTTATTTTTAGTTCGTTGCTTCTTCTGTCCATTGTCCTCCTGCCTGGCTCTTGACCTGTGACTGTTTGAACGCACACAGTAGACTTTCATGCAGGGGATTTGTCCTGAGCCTCTGTGAAAGACCCACCCACCCCCATAAATAACTGCTCTAGAAACACATGAATGCAAAACTAAACCACAGCTTAAAGAGGAGCTTGTCATGACCGCCAGGCAGTTAAGACCAACTCTTAAGCAATCTAAACAGCACCAGCAGCGGGTGATTATTAACAAACGCCGCCGCACGAGTTAACCCACCTGCACACACTCCACCGTGCGGTACGCAGTGCTATTTTTACCATCTTTACCTGCTTCCCGCTGGTATTGAGTCTACTCCTTGAGAGCTCTACCTGGCGTTTTTTCCATTACCTCGTTTATTCTGGATATTGGACTCCCCTTCTGCCTTTTTGACTTTGGACCTCGCCTCTCACCTTGGACTGTTTGCCACCAGTGTTCTCCCTGGATTACGACTTACCTTACGCCTCTTGACCATGAAACAAAGCAAAGCAGAGCAAAACAAAATGAACAAACGAAAACCCTCACGTCCCGCACTTGCATATAACGCCGTTATGTGCCCAAGCGGTATTGTACGTCATCCTAGCACTGCACCCCGGGGCGTACGGTATATGGGAACGAGCACACGCCACGAATCATCTCGAATCACTCCCTACAGCTGTAAGGCACCTTGAAGCGTGCACCCCCAACATTCTTCTTTGCGCATCTGTGTAAGGTAAACTCTTGAGGAAACTCTGAACCAGCTCTAAGGAAACTAATCCGATTAGACGTTACTTTGACTCATCCTTTAAGGGACCCTTGTTAATTGGAGAAATCAATGATTTCGAATGAATTCTGTATGCGTTAAAAGACAGCTATACACAGAAAACATGCAGGACACTTCTCATGATGTTTCCCAAGCCGAAACACAGTGCGTTTTTCCAAGCCATCTGACAAAGCCCGCCCACTGAAAACTGCAGCAAATCGTGTAAAGACGTTCAACTTTGTAACTACTGCACACACAGGAAGCAGAATAAATTCCTCTTTTCAAACTGTCAAAGGTTTGCTTTGCGAACACTGCAGGACATCGCACAATCTCTTTTGAACGGGGACAAACGATTTCTTATGGGGCACAGTAAGTACAGATGTTTAAAAAGCTCCACTCATGCCGACGATGCAGCATGAAGAAGCGCAACCAAACGTTTGCATTCCTAGCAAATTCCTTTTATTTTTTGATAAATAAAGACAGTCTTGTTTAACAAACAACACACAACATTTTACATTGTCAATTCAATTCAAATCAATGTATTTCTATATAGCGCCTTTCACAACAAGGTTGTCCCAAGGCACTTAACAATGCAAGTTGTTAAGAGCCTTGTGTCTAATATGCCGCCTAGGTTACGTGCTGTCTCTTTGAGGCAAATGTTTAAATCCTCTGAGTTAAGTGCTGAAGTTATAGTAGTCCTATCAGTATTGTTGCCTCCGATCAACAGATCCTCATTTTTCTCAGAGTTGAGTAACAAAAAGTTTTCACACATCCAAGTATTTCCTTCCTTAATGCATTTAACTAAACTGATAATAGAAGAGTTGTCGTTTGGTGTAAACAAAATGTTTATTTGAGTGTCATCAGCATATGAATGAAAGTTCATATTATTTTTTCATATTATCCTACCTAGCAGCAGCATGTAGAGAGAGAGAGCAATATTGGTCCCAGCACTGATCTTCTGGTACCCCAAATTGAACTGGTGACATTGATGAAGCAGTACAATTATTAGATATTTGAACATAATGAAAACGATGAGTTAAATGTGAAGTAAACCACTGAAGGACGGTTCCAGATAAGCCAACCTCAAACTCAAGCCTGTGTAACAAAACAGAGAGGTCAACCGTGTCAAAGGCAGCTCTAAGATCTAGAAGCACAAGCACTGTTGCATTCCCCGCATCAGTAGCTAAGAGAATATCATTTACGACTCTTGTTAATGCAGTTTCAGAAACCAGACTGAAATTTCTCAAGTATATTATTTGAATCCAGATACGATTGACGTTGGGCAACAACTATTCTCCCAAGACTTTTAGATTGAAATGGGACCTTTGAGACAGGCCTGTAGTTGTTAAGAACTTGTGGATCCAAATTTGACTTCTTAAGGAGCGGTCTAACAACCGCTACCTTAAATTGATCAGGTACAACGCCTGACGCAAGCGATGCATTCATCATACTAATTATAGGTCCTGCCAGTCCTTCGAGGGAATCTTTGACTAGCTGAGTGGGGATGGGATCTAGCGAACAGGTGGTTGACTTTGTCTTATGTCTGTGTTTATGAGTCCACCATAAGAAGAAATCTGAACAGGAGAACATTGAAGTGCTGTGCCGTGATCTGAAGCAGGCCGTTCAGTGCAAGACATCCCAAAAATATACATGAACTGAAACAGTTTTTCATAGAGGAATAGGCCAAAATACCTCCTAACCGCTGCTCAGGTCTGACCAGCCGCTACAGAAAGTGGGGGTTGAGGTTTTTGTCATAAAGGAGGTTCCACTAGCTCCTTAATATAAGGGTTCACGTACTTTTTCCATCAATGACCTTGATTGTTTAAACCATTTGGTCAATAAAGAAACAGCAATGTCAAATGTTGGGCGTGTGTTGTTTGTTAAATCAGACTCTCTTTATTAATTATTATGACTTAGATAAAGATAAGATCACATGTTAGGAGCCATTCATGCAGAAATCCACATCATTCCAAAGGGCTGTTTACAAAAGTTTTTCTCCCAACTGTATGTGAGAGAAAAGCAGAGACGCTCACTGAGTAAGGTGGGGTTGCAGCTTCACAAATCACAAGGACATTTGTACACTCAAAAAGGGACAGGAGCACCCCAGATGGGACTCGAACCCACAATCCCTGGCTTAGGAGGCCAGTGCCTTATCCATTAGGCCACTGGGGCACACTGGGTTGGGTCAATCACGCTGATGAAGAGCCAGTTTTTTTTTTCCTTTGCTTTTTCAAAGGGATCCCCAAAATTAGGAAAGTTAGGCAGCAGAAGGTTTACTGTGACCTGAGAAGGACCGGCATCCAATCACGGTGGTACACACACACACGCTCTCACTCATCTGAGCTACACGGCTACCAAGATGATCTCAGGTGCGCCGAGCTGGTACGGAACATATTGAACTGATTGACGGCGAATTGTCTCTCAGACAGGCTTTTCACCTCTGAGCTCCCTGACTGACAGTAATCAGCTAGGTAGTGAAACAGTCAGCTGCTTCTAAGCCTTAAACAGCTGCATCTCGGCGCTTCCACAGAGAGATGATTTGAAAGCCAAACATCGCCCATTGGGAACACCTTACTATCACTAGTTTAAGAGACTCTTAAGGTCTTGCAGAGGTGCCTGTCTAATAGCATGCGCTTTGCAAGCTATAGGTGTTTAGGCTGAGGCAGAATGCCTGTTAACAAAATGTTTTTCTAAAGGGGCCTCGCACTCTTTTCCAAGCAATGGTCACCATCCCCACCGAGTGTCACAATGTAGTCATGTCCTAGGACATCACCTGTTAGTCTCCATTTGTCTGCCACCAACACTTTAGGTTACGGGGTCACAACCGCACCCCGGAGACCAGAGGAGCCGTTGGCGTTCTGGCGGCGCAGATTGGGCTGAAGGTGGGGCGCTTGAATCTCGCTGTTGGAGGCCGTCTGAAACTGACCCAAGCCTTTCCCTTGAATTAAATGTAAATAAGAAATGAACCCCAGATGCACATGGAATCAATCACGTGTTTCCTTTGAGCAGTTTCAGAGACTGCTCCAGAGTTTACCTTGCACAGATGCGCAAAGATTAATGATGGGGGTGCACGCTTCCAGGCGTCTTACTACTGTAGGGAGTGATTGAGACAATTCGTAGCTTGTGCTCATTTCCCTCTATTCCCCGTGTTACAGTGGTAGGATGACGTAAATTCCTGCTTCGACACGTAACGGGATTATAATCAAGTGGAGGAGCCGAGGGCTTTAGTTTTGTTTCGTTTTCCATGGCGTTCGTAAGCGCGCAAAACAAAACAAGAAAACAATCCAACTACTCCAACTACAGGCTGATCAAGGTATCTCCCCTGCCAGGTAAGCCGAGAGCCGCAGGCGATGAGCCCGGAGCTGAACGGGCCCCACTGGCTCGTTTGTAAGGCCAGGTGCATTGCCAACCACGACCGGCAGGGCAGAGGCCTTGAAGGCGGCCTGGGCTCCTGCAGCTGTCCAGCCACGCACTCTGGTTTCTCTTCATCTCGTACAAATCTTTTGCCTTTTACTAAAGATTTCCAAGTAAAGGAGCATGAATGAGTTCCATACAATTTTTGTGCTTCCCTGCCTTCGGGTGGGGCGCAGCTGGGCTGGTCAAAGAGAGAAAACAAAACCGCTCACAATCGCTCTTATTACGGCGACTGTGGCCATCTGCTCTGCGAGTCCTCGGTCTCCGCCTGTCTGATTGGCGCTCTTTCCTCTGGGAGGCGGGAAGTGTCCGGCCGCAAATATGAAGCGTTACAGCAACGACATGCCATGAGACGATTGATAACGATTTCCATAGGATCCCCGCGGTTGCCTGGCAACCGTCAGCTTTGTGCAGTGGCAGTATCGTAGCCTGTGAGGTTTAGCCGAGGCACGATTATTGCTAGTTGAAAACTTTTCTCGTCAGAGCGTGACATAGTCTTGCAGGCATCGTGCTGTCTAACTGCAATACTATACCGCTGGAGGAAACAGCCCGGGTTCAATGAGCCTTGGAATGTGACTAGGAAAGTGAAGCCTTTTGAAAGAGGTAATGTCGACGCTTTTTTAACAGAGCACCAAAAAAACGTCTTTTTTGAAGGACTGGGCAGTGAGCATTGTTGGTTCAGTGGTAGAATTCTCGCTTCCCATGCGGGAAGCTCTGGTTCGATTCCCAGCCAAAGCAGTGGCTTTTGCAGCGAGTGGCTCCATCACTTGCATCCCCTTGCAACTCGCAACTGAAAACCCACTGAAGCAAAACAGGTGTTAGCCAGGTCAGTACCCGGATGAGGGTGAGCTACAGGGAAAAACAAAGTTTCCAGCTGGAAGCGGTGTTAATGGTGCCGGTGGGGGGGCGCTCACCCTGAGGTCTGTGCGGGTCCCAATCCCCCAGCATAGTGACGGAGACGCTGTGTTGTAAAAGGGCGCTGTCTCTTGGATGAGATGTAAAACCGAGGTCACAGCGCTCTGTGGTCATTAAAAATGACCACCAAAACCTTTGACAAAAGCTCTTGGTAATTGATGGTCTTCAATAATGCTTCTCCTTTAGGTACATTTTAAATCAGCTGAAAAATGCTGTGAAATGGGGGGTCACTTCACGCCAGTGTAGGATTTGGGTTACAAGAACTATAAAACTGCACGAGAAAGCCCGTACACTGAATTACACGGCTTTCAATTCAAAGGAGGGCAAAAGAAATTCCCTGAGTTCGATTTTTTGCAGCACAGAGAGGATTGCTGTCGTGAGGCTGGTTAGCTCAGTTGGTTAGAGCTAATAACACCAAGGTTGTGGGTTCGAGTCCTGTACGGGCCAG
The DNA here is from genome assembly GCF_059453375.1 of Lepisosteus platostomus. Taxonomy (NCBI): domain Eukaryota; kingdom Metazoa; phylum Chordata; class Actinopteri; order Semionotiformes; family Lepisosteidae; genus Lepisosteus; species Lepisosteus platostomus. Next base: position 616,042 of record NW_028291666.1, read on the forward strand.
GTCCTTTTCTCCTCTCTTACAAAAGCTGTTAGGTTCCTTTCCGTGGTGAGATGGGTTGTCATGCAATGCTGCTACATAGTGCCGACAGACAATTAAATGACAAAAATGAAGAGAGTTAAAGCAGCTGGAAAGGTTTTCTTACAACTTTTGAGCTGACACAGTTTTGGAAAATGTTTTCTTCACGCTGCACTGTACCACATAGGCAGCCAAGAGTCTCCAAAACAAAACAGAATTGACAGTCATATAATGTCCATTAACCCCGGTTTTAAACACAGCATCATGTCTGCCATCATAAGAATATGAGTCCAAAATTTTAGAATATAGTCAGAATGTCTTCTAACCTTACCTGTGGTGTCTTTAATCCCTATTGCTCAATGCATGGTGTACGTACTGCATACATGTGTCTTGAGAATGAGGAATGGGCCCCTAAGACATTTACCTGTTTCACAAATGATCGTATTTTACTAGAGATTCTGTTTGGGATTCAGATGTGCATTCGGACAGCAATTCCTTTCAAGAAATGATACGTTCTGGATGAGGTCAAAGGTGCTGGAACACTGTATTTAGGATGTGTTTGCAGTGATTGTGTCTCCTGCTTCAACGCAGTGATATATAGATGTGCTCCTGTAATTTATTGGTACATGCCCAGGGCAGTAAGTAGTCTGAGGATTTATTTCCAGACGGCATAGAGCAGTGAAACAGTGAAGTAGTGCAGCACACTGGATCATTATATTATTAGAATCTATTCTACCTAAATTATTACATTATACACAACTTGAGCTCTCAGCACCGTACTGAGCCCAGGTGTTTTTCTAAAGCTGTCAGGTGCAGTTCATTTACATGAAGGAAATCTCTTACTGGGTACGATTACAATGCAGTAAGTAGCACAGGCTACTTAGGGAGTAGGCTGATGTGTTTAAAAACAACCAGCGCCAGGCAGGAGTCAAACCTCCAAACTCCTAATCCATAGTCAGACACATTATCCATTGCACCACTGGCCCTGGTGTAACACTGCAGGACTGTAACCCAGTGAGCTTAGCACTGCAACTAGTAAAATATTACCCCCGGTCCATTCTTTTCCAAAAGTGAGAAACACCTGTTTTCTACATTTTGTCTGTTTTAAAACCATATCTCTTTAAACCAAACCAAGAGTTTGTCTTTTGCACTGATATTCTGATTCATTTCGATTTCAAAGAAAAAAAAAACATTACCTTCCAAAGCATCATAAAATTGTCCCTTCCTCCAGACTCTACTTCTCTCTTGTAGTAGTACAGCAGACCTTTCCAGGTGAGCAGATCACAGAGTCCGAAATGAGCTTCCTCCATCAAGCAAAGTACCTGAACATGACTCTGTCATCATAAAAGCGCCCCTGTAATAAAGAAATTAAATCCGAAATCAAGAGGGCAGTTGCCTACTGAAGTTCAAGAAGTCATAAATTTTAACCTAGCAACACATTAAAGGCTGCATCTATACAAGTACGATTCTAGAAATGCTCACCAGATTACGTTTTAAGAAAGAACTGCGCCTCCGGTTCCGCCGAGATCTTAACTCGGATGGCAGGATTCAGAGTCTGGAGTGTGGAATGATGGCGCATGGAGGGTCCACATACTGTGGATCCCTCAGTGATCTTCCGCGTGTTCAAACCGCCAGCGTGTGACTCCCCTGTCCCCCTGACCTCATTGCTCTGCTCTCGCCTCTCTGCAGCTGAGCCCGACTCATGGTAAAGTGGAAAAAAATATGCCCTCAACGTGAGATTTACTCTGGAGTGAGGATAGTTGTTACCTTCTTATCGTTAAAACGGATGTATGTGATGTGGCGACTAGTTTCTTCTCCATTAGCAGGCTTAAGGTTAAAGAAAAAAACATTGCTGACTTCTTTTTTTTTTGCCAGCCGTGAGCGCTGATTAGCGAGGTTTGTATTTCATGTTTTGCAAGTTGCATCCATTTTAAGAAAAACAAGTCGTTCAAGACAGGAAATGAATACTTGCATTTAATTAAGTCTAGACGTATGCGGTTGTCCATACTGACCAGTTCTGTTCGAGAACACAGAACAAAAAAAGGCACCGCTGGGATTCGGACCCAGGATTTTCTGTTTACTAGACAGGCGCTTTAACCAACTAAGCCACGGCACCCCAGGAGTGCTGTCCTTTTGCAGCCACTTGGACACACCACTCAGACACATCTGCATTCGGTGTGTGCTCCGCCTGCTCGCTGAGCAAGTTGCCACCTTTACATACAATAGCAACATCGACACCAAGAGAAAGGATGACAAATGGCTTTTATCTGGAACTTTTCATGTCCAAGGAGCTCAATGTGCTTTCTGTGTACAACAGGGCCACTGAACTCCACACTGGCCACTGAACCACAGCAGTGGCTTGCTGGCTTGACATCTCCCAAGGAAAATGTTGAAATCGCATGTGGAACAGGAAAATGACCCTCGAGTATGAGGGAAAAAAAAGAAAAAGATCAACTGGAGTGCGCCAACCCATGTCAGGACAGCCCAGTTTCGTTGATGAGTTGGCCGAGTGGTTAAGGCGATGGACTGCTAATCCGTTGTGCTCCACACACATGGGGTTGAATCCCATCCTTGTCGCTCTCCATGTCTGACACGTGTGCCTGTGCGCCTTTGGCCCTCCTGTTGTTTGCTCCGGTACTAGAGCCGTACATTTCCTAGCGGTGGCTGAACATGGTATAGTAGGCTAATGTCAGTATCGAGCAGTGACAGTAACAGTATTTACGTGCCGCTGCTCCCAAGTGGCTCTGGTTTGAGACTGTGTTTTCACTTACTTGCAACGCAAACGGAGAAAGCGATTTTTGACAGTCTCTCGAGAGACTGCGCTAGGTGTTTAGGGATAGACTTTGTCAGTTCCCCCTGGGATGATGGCCTCTCAATTAGTTTGTGATTCCTCTAGACGTTTATACACTAGAAGCCTGCTTCATGGCTTAAATCCAAGCTAAGGAAACGAGTTAGAGGTCTGATGCAGAACTGCGAATTCAATGAACGGGAACACTACAGTACATTGCACTGTGTGTGTTAGGAAAGCTGCCCCCTTCTGTCCCTTGTCGACCGAACAGAGGACTGTAAAGGATACCGCCAAGAAACTTTAGGATGCTGGTTGGAATCCAGCTCCAAAGAAGCCCCTTTGGGTGTTATGTCATCAAAAAGTAAGAACAGCGAATCTCCCTTTAATCAAAAGCGCAACAGAACTGTTTTCCGTGGAGGAGGTTTCAGACCCGTAGACCTGTTTTATTCGTAGGGCAGGGCGCATTCCCAAACGCGAATCTCATGTTTTAGAAATGCTTTGGGCGGCGTGAAGTGAAAATAAGAAATGGGCTCCAGATGCACATGGAAGCAATCAAGTGTTTCATCCGAGCTGTTTCAAAGACTGCTCAAGAGCTTTCCTTTCACAGAGGCGCAACGATTAATGATGGGGGTGCACCCTTCAATGCGCCTTATGACTCTAGGGCGTGATTGAGACGTACGTAGCGTGTGCTCATTTCCCTCTATTCCCCGTGTTGCAGTGGTAGGATGACGTAAATTCCTGCTTCGACACGTAACGGCATTATAATCAAGTGTAGGAGCTGAGGGCTTTAGTTTTGTTTCGTTTTCCATGGCGTTCGTAAGCGCGCAAATCAAAGGCAATTCCTGCGTCTAACAGGAATGTAAATGCTTTGGAAAGTGCAGTGTGATGCAGCTTGTAAAATCCTTGTCCACATTTGTGGTTTGTTGATGTTTTTTCTGTCTGCCAAAGTTGCATTTTGACATCCGGACGGGGAGACTTTATCATTTGAACGTGAAGCCAGCCTTAAACCCTCTGAGGCGTGTCTGTCTGCCGGCATGTATCTTGCGAAAGGTATTTTGTTTTTAACGGAGAGCGACTTTAAAAAAGTTTCCGCAGCCACCTCGCACTCCGTGTTAGATTATAGGAGGAATGCGGTGGCGGTGAGCTCGCTGTAGTCGTGGTCGAGTAGTTAAGGCGATGGACTTGAAATCCTATGGGGACTCCCCGCTCAGGTTCGAATCCTGCCGACTACGGCGTCTGCCACATGTCGCCTTGTGCCTGTGCGGCAAAGGCGAAGTGCTGCTTCTCCTTTCCTGGTACTATAAAAATGCTACATTGCTTGGTCCTGCTTCCATGGAAAGCAGTTCTTCAGGTAATTCTACTCTCTTACCAAAGCTGTTAGGTGCCTTTCCGTGATGAGATGGGTTGTCATGCAACGCTGCCACATAGTGCCGACAGACAAGAGTGTTGCGGGAGAAGAGAAAAGTGTTTGAAGTTTTAAGAGTGTCTTAGGTGGAGCCAAAATCAAGTGTCACAAATGCAAGTGGTTGGATTTCCAATGTTTAATATGGTAAAAATAAGCGGAAGTTATCTGCCGGTCCGGCACAGTCTGCCATGCTTTTGTCATATACTGTAAAGTGGTGTCGAACTGGGTGTCGAACTGGAGCCTCACCATTTGCATATGTGAGGCTCCAGTTATACATCGAGTGTCACATTAAATGACAATAATGAAGAGAGTTAAAGCAGCTGGAGAGGTTTTCTTACAACTTTTGAGCTGACACAGTTTTGGAAAATGTTTCCTTCACGCTGGCTGCACTGAACAACACAGGCAGCCAAGAGTCTCCAAAACAAAACAGAATGGACAGTTAGGAGAAAATTCCCACTCGTCCTGAAGTTCCCAAAATCCAGCACTGAGCGTAAACAAAGTGTCTAAGTAGCGTGGGAATGCTAACCCTAAACCTAGCTGGAGTTTGAGCAATCCAGCACTGAGCGTAAAAAGATGAGTCAAAGTAACGTCTAATCGGATTAGTTTCCTTAGAGCTGGTTCAGAGTTTGCTCAAGAGTTTACCTTTCACAGATGCGCAAAGAAGAATGTTGGGGGTGCACGCTTCAAGGTGCCTTACAGCTGTAGGGAGTGATTCGAGACGATTCGTGGCGTGTGCTCGTTCCCATATACCGTACGCCCCGGGCTGCAGTGCTAGGATGACATACAATACCGCTTGGGCACGTAATGGCCTTATATGCAAGTGTGGGACGTGAGGGTTTTCGTTTGTTCGTTTTGTTTTGCTCTGCTTTGCTTTGTTTTGCTTTCCATCGCGTTGGTAAGAGCATAAATAAAAAGGCGATTCCTGCGTCTACCACTAATGTAAGAGCTATTTCAAGTGCGACGTGGTGCGGCTTTTCAAATGCTTGTGGGCATTTCTCTGTTGTTGATTCTTTTTTTGTGTGTAACAAAGTGGCATTTTCATGTCCGGACGGGGAGACTTTATCATTCCGACATGAAGCCACCCTTAAGTCCTCTGAGGCGTGTCTGTCTGCAAGGCTTGTATTTTGGAAATGTTTTTTTGAAACGGAGAACGACTTTGAAATAGGCTTCCGCCGGCGCCTCTTGATCCAGGTAAGATTGTAGCAAGAACGCAGGGGCGGTGAGGCTTGGTGTAGTCGTGGCCGAGTGGTTAAGGCGATGGACTAGAAATCCATTGGGGTCTCCCCGTGCAGGTTCGAATCCTGCCGACTACGTTGTCCGCCTCCAGTCGGTGTGTTTCGGCGCAAGCAAAGAAGCGCGCCTCTTTGCTGTTCCTGGTGGTTTTAAAACGCCCAATCGCTTGTACCCGCTGCCTTGGAAATAAGTTCTTCAGCGTCCGTGAATGGCATTTTGCAGCTGGAAGCGGATGTCGACGCGGTTTGCACAGAGCACCAAAAAAGCGTCTTTTTTTGAAGGCCCAGGCACTGAGCATTGGTGGTTCAGTGGTAGAATTCTCGCCTGCCACGCGGGAGGCTCGGGTTCGATTCCCGGCCAATGCAGTGGCTTTTGCAGCAAGCGGCTCCATCACTTGCATCCCCTTGCAACTCGCAACTGAAAACCCACTGAAGCTAAGCAGGTGTGAGCCAGGTCAGTACCCGGATGAGGGTGAGCTACAGGGAAAAACAAAGCTTCCAGCTGGAAGCGGTGTTAATGGTGCCGGCGGGGGGGCGCTCACCCTGAGGTCTGTGCGGGTCCCAATGCCCCAGTATAGTGACGGAGATGCTGTGTTGTAAAAGGGCGCTGACTTTTGGATGAGATGTAAAACCGAGGTCACAGCGCTCTGTGGTCATTCAAAATGACCACCAAAACCTTTGACAAAAGCTCTTGGTAATTGATGGTCTTCAATAATGCTTCTCCTTTAGGTACATTTTAAATCAGCTGAAAAATGCTGTGAAATGGGGGGGCACTTCAGGCCAATGCAGGATTTGGGTTACAAGAACCATGAAACTGCACGAGAAAGCCCGTATACTGAATTACACGGCTTTCTATTTAAAGGAGGGCAAAAGAAATTCCCTGAGTTTGATTTTTTGCAGCACAGAGAGGTGTATTGTCGTGAGGCCGGTTAGCTCAGTTGGTTAGAGCGTGGTGCTAATAACGCCAAGGTCACGGGTTCAAGCCCCGTACGGGCCAGAAGATTATCAACTCATCTTCATTTGCAGATTTAGAGGCAGCTTCGATATTCGTTTTACAGACTGGTTTTTTTTTTTTAATATGGGTCACACACATGCCACAGCAACAAAACATCTCTAGAGATGAGGCTATAGATCACCTTTCCATCCTGCAGGTTTTCCTCCCAAAGCCTACGGCACCAACGGCGACCCCTGCTGGCCGGGAGAGCAAAAGCTTACAGCACCTGGTATTCCCAGGCGGACTCCCATCCAAGTACTAACCAGGCCCGACCCTGCTTAGCTTCCGAGATCAGACGAGATCAGGCTTGTTCAGGGTGGTGTGGCCGTAAGCGAAAGCCCCGGCGCCTGACTCGCTACTTGAAGCTGTGTGTGGCGGGGGCTCCGTGCCCCCCGAGCGGGACTGAAGGATCGTTCGTGTGCAACTCTTTGGAAAGGAGCTGCTTTCCAAATCGCATTGCGTGCCTGGATGTTGGCGAATGCGCTCCCTTGTGTTGGCTCGTCCCGCACTGGAGGAGGACAAACAATCTGCACGGAGGAGCACCAGGCAAGTCTTCACCAGACAAAAACCTCCAGTGCACAGCACTCTGGAAACATTTCGGGGCTTTCGCGTGTTTATTTCAGCACGTAAAGCGCACCGGTCCAACACGTCGGCCGGGCGCGCGGCGCCTCCGCCCTCTTGTGGCCTTGCGCCGTCAGAGCAAGAGGCTCCTTCTCGCTGCCCTTCCGCTGTGTTGCAGGGCCCCGAGAGGGAACCCGGAGCGCGCACTTTGTGGGGGGCGGGGGACCGCGTTCGCGCTCTTCCCCCGGTCTCTTGCGCGAGTACTAAATCTCACGGACAGGGGGGCCTCGTCATTGATTGTTACAGGTGAGACGGGGATTAGGAGGAGACCCCGACTGATGGGTAAAGGGGAGCACTAACACCAGAGGGACACCCCCGGCGTCTCTTTTTGAGAGACACCCTGGGGTTTCCTAATGACCAAGGAGGGTCGGGACCTCGGTTTGACGCCTCCCCCGAAGGACGGCGCCTGTTTGTGCAGCAGAGTGTCGCCATCAGGAGGCTGGGGCGTAAGAGAGCCACACAGCCCGCAGGGTGAACGCTCCCTACTGGTCCCAGTCACACCTCTTGCAGGAGCAGCAGCAACCGGAGCTTTTCCGGGGTGGAATCTCCCATCCGGGTGCCGGCCAGGCTCACACCTGCTGGGCTGCCCCGGGGGTGAGCCCAGTCGAGAGTCGCAGGGCCAGATCTAGTCACCGGGGAGAAACGATACAAGTGAAGGATTGCTCGGCTCTTGGCACTTGAAAAGACCGACAAATGTCTCGTTCCCGCCGGAGCTGAATGTACCCGCATGTGTGGTGTCGTCTTCTTCCCCCGCCCCGCTGTGTTTGCTGTATTGTCTCTGAAGCCGCCCCCCCCGAGACGAGACGGGCTGTTCCTGTGCCCCAATTAACACTTTACAGGTGCCATTCCCCGGCATTGTGGCCATTGTCGGTGCTCACACGCGATAAGATAAGGCGGAGGAGAGCAGGGCATGCCCAGCGGCAGACATTCAAGGAGGGGGCAGTGCGAGGTGAGGTGAGGTGCGACACGCCGGAGCCCCGACGCAGCTAATGCGGAGCACTTGTTGGACTGGCATCGAAAGGACGTGTGCGCACGGAGCGAGCCTTCCCTGCGGCTCGCTCCGTACCCTAAAGGTACCAAAAGTCCACTAGTATAAGCATTAAGTCACTGTCACTGTCACCCCTGTTACAATGTGATTGCTACATATCTTCATTTCTTTGGTTTTTATCCAGTGTGTTGAAGTATTTCACAACACTACCTGTAGCCCGTCTGGAAATAAATCCTCATTCTGATTATTGACCTGGGCATGTACCAATAAATCACTGAGCATATATATATATCACTGTGTTGAAGCTAGAGACCTTTATGTAATATTATGATGCTAAAATGTCATTTTCACATATATTAATGTAATAAATGATTGCTTATGCTTTATAAACAAATCTAATTAAAATAAAAGCTTACGTTTTGTATTTATCTTGTACCATAGAACATGATTTTCTTTGTATTTCAAGCCCATAAAGTGTCCAAATGACACACTACATGATATAAGGAAGATTATCACATGCATATCGGTATTATCTTTCTTATGAAAATGCATTCCTTTCATTACCTTTTACTTTTTAAAATGAACTCAAATTGTGTATAATGTAATAATTTAAGTAGAATAGATTCTAATAATATAATGAACCAGTGTGTTGCACTACTTCACTGCTTCACTGCTCTATGCCGTCTGGAAATAAATCCTCAGACTGCTTACTGCCCTGGGCTTGTACCAATAAATTACAGGAGCACATCTATATATCACTGCGTTGAAGCAGGAGACACACAATCACTGCAAACACATCCTAAATACAGTGTTCCAGCACCTTTGACCCCATCCAGAACGTATCATTTCTTGAAAGGGATTGCTGTCCGAATGCACATCTGAATCCCAAACAGAATCTCTAGTAAAATACGATCATTTGTGAAACAGGTAAATGACCGTCTCAGGGGCCCATTCCTCATTCTCAAGACACATCTATGCAGTACGTACACCATGCATTGAGCAATAGGGATTAAAGACACCACAGGTAAGGTTAGAAGTCATTCTGACTATATTCTAAAATACTGGACTCATATTCTTATGATGGCAGTCACTTATGATAGTGACAGAGACGCTGTGTTGCAAAAGGGCGCTGTCTTTAGGATGAAATGTAAAACAGAGGTCACAGCGAGCTGAAAAACACGTTTTGAAAAGTGTGCTTTTCCTGCCCCAGAAGTTAAATGGGGGTGACCAAAGTTGCCCAAACGTGTTTATTTCTGCTGAAAAACCCGTTTTGACAACTTCTGCACAGTGGGGTTAAGGGCTGACTCAGTGGGCTCTAATGAGCCAGGCAGTTACATTGGGATTCCAAGGTTTGAAAAAACACGTTTATTTCGAGCTGAAAAACAAGTTTTGAAAAGTGTGCTTTTCCTGCCCCAGAAGTTAATTGGGGGTGCCCAAACAAGTTTATTTCTCTGTCACTATACTGGGGCATTGGGACCCGCACAGACCTCAGGGTGAATGCCCCCCCGCCGGCACCATTAACACCGCTTCCAGCTGGAAGCTTTGTTTTTCCCTGTAGCTCACCCTTATCCGGGTACTGACCTGGCTCACACCTGCTTAGCTTCAGTGGGTTTTCAGTTGCGAGTTCCAAGGGGATGCAAGTGATGGAGCCGCTCGCTGCAAAAGCCGCTGTATTGGCCGGGAATCGAACCCGAGCCTCCCGCGTGGCAGGCGAGAATTCTACCACTGAACCACCAATGCTCAGTGCCTGGGCCTTCAAAAAAGACGCTTTTTTGGTGCTCTGTGCAAAACGCGTCGACATCTGCAAAATGCCATTCGCGGACACTGAAGAACTTATTTCCAAGGCAGCGGGTACAAGCGATTGGGCGTTTTAAAACCACCAGGAACAGCAAAGAGGCGCGCTTCTTTGCTTCTGCCGAAACACACCGACTGAAGGCGGACAACGTAGTCGGCAGGATTGGAACCTGTGCTGGGAGACCCCAATGGATTTCTGGTCCATCGCCTTAACCACTCAGCCACGACTACAGCAAGCCCCACCGCCGCTGCGTTCTTGCTACAATCTTACCTGGATCGCGAGGCGCCGGCGGAAGCCTATTTCAAAGTCGTTCTCCCTTTCAAAAAAACATTTCCAAAATACAAGCCTTGCAGACAGACACGCCTCAGAGGACTTAAGGGTGGCTTCATGTCGGAATGATAAAGTCTCCCCGTCCGGACATGAAAATGCCACTTTGTTACACACAAAAAAAGAATCAACAACAGAGAAATGCCCACAAGCATTTGAAAAGCCGCACCACGTCGCACTTGAAATAGCTCTTACATTAGTGGTAGACGCAGGAATCGCCTTTTTATTTACGCTCTTACCAACGCGATGGAAAGCAAAACAAAGCAAAGCAGAGCAAAACAAAACGAACAAACGAAAACCCTCACGTCCCGCACTTGCATATAACGCCGTTACGAGCCCAAGCGGTATTGTACGTCATCCTAGCACTGCACCCCGGGGCGTATGGTATATGGGAACGAGCACACGCCACGAATCGTCTCGAATCACTCCCTACAGCTGTAAGGCACCTTGAAGCGTGCACCCCCAACATTCTTCTTTGCGCATCTGTGAAAGGTAAACTCTTGAGCAAACTCAGAACCAGCTCTAAGGAAACTAATCCGATTAGACGTTACTTTGACTCATCTTTTTACGCTCAGTGCTGGATTGCTCAAACTCCAGCTAGGGTTAGGGTTAGCATTCCCACGCTACTTAGACACTTTGTTTACGCTCAGTGCTGGATTTTGTGAACTTCAGGACGAGTGGGAATTTTCTCCTATCTGTCAATTCTGTATTGTTTTGGAGACTCTTGGCTGCCTATGTTGTACAGTGCAGCGTGAAGGAAACATTTTCCAAAACTGTCAGCTCAAAAGTTGTAAGAAAACCTCTCCAGCTGCTTTAACTCTTCATTTTCGTCATTTAATGTGACACTCGATGTATAACTGGAGCCTCACATATGCAAATGGTGAGGCTCCAGTTCGACACCCAGTTCGACACCACTTTACAGTATATGACAAAAGCATGGCAGACTGTGCCGGACCGGCAGATAACTTCCGCTTATTTTTACCATATTAAACATTGGAAATCCTCCCACTTGCATTTGTGACACTTGATTTTGGCTCCACCTAAGACACTCTTAAATCTTCAAACACTTTTCTCTTCTCCTGCAACACTCTTGTCTGTCGGCACTATGTGGCAGCGTTGCATGACAACCCCTCTCACCACGGAAAGGAACCTAACAGCTTCGGTAAGAGAGGAGAAAAGGACCTGGCCCGTACGAGGCTCAAACCCATGACCTTGGCGTTATTAGCACCACGCTCTAACCAACTGAGCTAACCAGCCTCATAACAGTGCTCCTCTCTGTGCTGCAAGAAATCGAACTCAGGGAATTTCTTTTGTCCTCCTTTGAATAGAAAGCCGTGTAATTCAGTGTACGGGCTTTCTCGCGCAATTTCATGGTTCTTGTAACCCAAATCCTACACTGGCCTGAAGTGCCCCCCCATTTCACAGCATTTTTCAGCTGATTTAAAATGTACCTAAAGGAGAAGCATTATTGAAGACCATCAATTACCAAGAGCTTTTGTCAAAGGTTTTGGTGGTCATTTTGAATGACCACAGAGCGCTGTGACCTCGGTTTTACATCTCATCCAAAAGACAGCGCCCTTTTACAACACAGCATCTCCGTCACTATACTGGGGCATTGGGACCCACACAGACCTCGGGGTGAGCGCCCCCCCGCCGGCACCATTAACACCGCTTCCAGCTGGAAGGTTTGTTTTTCCCTGTAGCTCACCCTCATCCGGGTACTGACCTGGCTCACACCTGCTTAGCTTCAGTGGGTTTTCAGTTGCGAGTTGCAAGGGGATGCAAGTGATGGAGACGCTCGCTGCAAAAGCCACTGCATTGGCCGGGAATCGAACCCGAGCCTCCCGCGTGGCAGGCGAGAATTCTACCACTGAACCACCAATGCTCAGTGCCTGGGCCTTCAAAAAAGACGCTTTTTTGGTGCTCTGTGCAAAACGCGTCGACATCTGCTTCCAGCTGCAAAATGCCATTCGCGGACGCTGAAGAACTTATTTCCAAGGCAGCGGGTACAAGCGATTGGGCGTTTTAAAACCACCAGGAACACCAAACAGGCGCGCTTCTTTGCTTGCGCCGAAACACAAAGACAGGAGGTGGACAACGTAGTCGGCAGGATTCGAACCTCTTTCTGTCTATTATATACTAAATATTCTCGTCTGTCTCTTGTTTGTATAGAACTGAATGTCCCTGACAATGTACTGTTAGTTTTAATTGAAGAACGGCATTTGTGTTCAAATATATCAGACAAGTTTACGTAACTGCTCATGCGACACTCAGTTGTAATTAGTCAAGAAATAAAGTCGAACAACAGCTGCGGGTTTGATTCTGAACGTATCAGATTGCAGCACCTTTTACTTCAATTGACAAATGATAGAGATTCGAAGAGAGATCCTTCAGACCAGCAAGCAAACCCACGGCTATTTCGGTTTTATATCTAGGCAACGTTGGTGTCTGCAATAGCATACATGAAAGCGTGATGCAATTTCTGTGGCTACATTTGTTGCACATCATGCACAGTAAGAGTGTTTCTAACACCAAATAAAAAGTCAACAATTAGCGATCACGCCTTCTCCTCAGTTAACCCACTGAAACCCTTGCTGTTAACAGTTCTTTAATGCGTGCTTTACGAGCACCTACATATTGTGTCGGTTCTTTCAGTTTTATTCTTTACGTTTTCAAAGGCATAAGTAGAACACCAGAGGTGCGAACGCAAGATGTGTGGTTATCTGAAGAACTCATTTCCATGGCAGCGGGGCCAAGCAATTCAGCGTTTTTATAGTAGCAGGAAAGGAGAAGCAGCACTTCGCCTTTGCCGCGCAGGCACAAGGAGACGTGCGGCAGATGCCGTAGTCGGCAGGATTCGAACCTGCGCAGGGAGTCCCCAATGGATTTAGAGTCCATCGCCTTAACCACTCGGCCACGACTACAGCGAGTTCGCCATCGCCGCATTCCTCCTTTAATCTAACACGGCGTGCGACGTGGCTGCGGAAACCTTTTCAAAGTCGCTCTCCGTTAAAAAAAATAAATACCTTTGACAAAATACGTGCCGGCAGACAGACACGCCTCAGAGGGTTTAAGGCTGGCTTCACGTTCAAATGATAAAGTCTCCCCGTCCGGATGTCAAAATGCAGCTGAAAAGTATTGCATGTTCATGTGTATTGCATGTGAAAGTATTGCATAATTGTGTCTGAAAATGAGCAATGGGCACCTGAGAGACTCATTTGCCTGTTTCACAAATGATCATATTTGACTAGAGATTCTGTTTGGGATTCAGTTGTGCATTCTGACAGCAATCCCTTTCAAAAAATGATACATTCTGGATGAGGTCACAGGTGCAGGAACACTGTATTTAGGATGTGTTTGCACTTATTCTGTGTCTCTAGCTTCAACACAGTGATATATATATATATGCTCAGTGATTTTTTGGTACATGCCCAGGGCAATAATCATTATGAGGATTTATTTCCAGATGTGCTAGGGGTAGTGTTGTGAAATACTTCAACACACTGGATTGCAGGTTTAGACCCCCTGCACTCTTACTCCTTAAAAACCTGAAGCGTCTGGCGTCTCGCCGACGTCGAAAACCCCCCTCAGGCTGTACTCGTACTCGGCTAACTGCTGTGGAACCCTGCGTGAGCAGCCGCTGCGCCACGGTGACGGCTGGCGACCCACGGATGCCCCACTATCGGCCGGCTCCAGCCCCGGCTGGTCCTCTAGAGCCTCCCCACACGGCTCCTCCTCCCGGGTCGGTAGGGGGCCAGGCGGTCTCGGTGCAGGACCACCACTCTCCCCCGTGTTTGCAACCGGACATGGTAGCAGACCTCGCCCACCACCCAGAGTACCTCAGCGGGCCCCTCCCATGATGGCGCCAGCTTAGGGCTGAGGCATTTGCGGCGGCACGGGTTGTACACCCAAACCGAGTCCCCGGGCTGGAAGGCAGGCCCCCTGCAGCGCAGGTCGTAGTGCCGCTTCTACCGGACCCCCGCCTGTGTCAAGTGGGTCCGTGCAAAGCTGTGCACCTGCTGCATCCGCTGCCGCAGGTCCCACTCGTAGTCCGGTCCAGCCAGCGGTGCCGACCCGTCTCCGGGCAGCGGGCCGGAGACCAGGTCCACCGGGGTTCACATTTCCCGGCCCAGCATGAGCGAGGCCGGGGTGCACCCGGTGGATTCCTGGACCGCGGTCCGATACGCCCAGAGCGCAAAGGGGAGGTGGCGGTCCCAGTCCCGTTGGTGCCGGGACACCAGGGTGGCCAGCTGGGTGGTGAGGGTACGATTAAACCGCTCCACCAACCCGTTGCTCTGGGGATGCAGCGGTGTGGTCCGCGTCTTGTGATCCCCAGGCGCTGGCACACTCTGGCGAAGACCTGGGACTCGACGTTACGCCCCTGGTCACTATGTAACTCCTCCGGCACCCCCAGCCTGGCAAACATCCCCTCCAGCAGTGCATCGGCCACCATGGGGGCACTCTAGTCCGGTAGGGCGAAGGCCTCCAGCCACTTCATAAAATAATCCATGGCCACCAAGACGTAGAGGTTCCCGGCCTCGGTGCGCGGAAACGGGCCCAAAACGTCCACCCACACCCGCTCCATAGGAGCCCCCGCCTGGTGTTGTTGGAGGGGGGCCCGAGACCGCTCGGGGGGACCCTTCTGCGCCACGCACACTGCACACGTTCGGCAGTACCGCTCCACGTCCCGGTGGCAAAGACCCCAATAAAAATGGCCTCGGAGGCGCTGCAGGGTATTTTTACCGCCCAAGTGCCCCACGCCCGGCTGGCCATGCACTGCTCGGAGCACCGCCCCGCAGAGCGACCAAGGCAACATCAGCTGCCACCGTACCTCGCCACTGGAGGGTACCCACCACCCCCGGCACAGCACCCCGTCCTTTACCTCCAAGGCCTCCCACAGGATGCACAGGGCCTTGACAGACTTTGGGTGTGGGGCGAGCTTCTCTCGCTTAGGCCGCACTCCGGCTACCACTCCCAGCATGCCCAGCGGTACTACGAGTGCCTGGGGGCGCTTCCTCCTCACCACCAGGCGAGGGCGTTACAATACATAGAATATGCATGTAAAACGAACAGATCTTATCGAGAGGGTTATCAGAATACAAAAGGTATATATTCAGTCAGTTACAAAGTGTTACACATATCAAGAGGACATACGTTCAGTATATCATTCATTTAGACCATTTCATAAATGAACCTGGTTATAACTTCTACATTAGATACTGAAAACAAGTACATAACTCTTAGGAATTAAATTGATATCAACTGGTTGGGATAACAATTGAATTCTCGAGCAGTAATGCAGTGAAGTTGAATACTCATCCAATCTCTGGGGATTCAGATCTCCTGCGGGCACAAAGAAACAGTTGCAGGCTTGTTGTTGTCCAATCCACGCTCTCTGTCTAGGTGCCAGGCTGTGCTGTGCGGGTTGCGACGGTGCGCTGCTGATGCTCACTGACCGGCTAGTTAGTGTTGGCTTTAACTAGCAAAGTTTGTGCACAGGAGAAAAGATGACTGTGGGTCCCAGCAAGTCAAGAAGAAGACCGGTTCGTTCCTGATGAAGAGCTAGTTCTGAATAGTGATTCAACTGTCCACAGTTCCGACCTGTTCTCGAGGCCTGCTGCTGGTGCTAACCTCGGGTGGATCCTCTGGTTATTCTCTGGCAACCTCCGCTCTAGACCCTTAGAACAAAGGAAAGTTCTGGCACTCGGACACACTGGCCGTTCCGTGGTTGTCCGGGCTGAGTCTCAGGATGGTCAGGAGGCGCGCTGTGAGAATGTCCTGCCCTTGAGAGCCTTCTGCTCCTGGGCTGTCCTGCCCTGGAATTCTCCTTTGAATTCCCTTTAGAAAACTCCACAGAATTCTCTACTGAATTCCCACTGAATCTCTCAGGCTCTCTGTGTTGCCTGTTTTTACCTGGAGGAACTTCAGCTCGTTGATTGGCTGAAAGTTCCATGGGCATCAGAGTCCCACGTGGGTTACTCGGCCCTACCAGTCCCTGATTGGTTGATCAAGGTGAGATATGAGTCACTTACTCCTGACACTTAGGAATGCAGTCCAGATGTCCATCTGGCACTCCCTAGACAGATAGGCACCAATGGATGACCATTGATCATGATAGCCAGGCTTAGCTAAGTGCATCCCCCTTTGGGAGCTGTCCCTTATCAAGGGAAACCTTAAATCAGCCTGCATGAATAGTTTCTCTGTGGCTGCACCACAGAGATGAACAGAGAGATAAGGCCTAATTTGGGAAAGCTCAGAAACACTTAATTCTTTCTTATTAATAAGCATCGCCGCTACACCGCCCAAAGCACTTCTAAAACAGGAGATTCGCGTTTGGGAATGCGCCCTGCCCTACAAATAAAACAGGTCTACGGGTCTGAAACCTGCTCCACGGAAAACAGCTCTGTTGCACTTTTGATCAAAGGGAGATTCGCTGTTCTTACTTTTTGATGACATAACACCCAAAGGGGCTTCTTTGGAGCTGGATTCCAACCAGCATCCTTAAGTTTCTTGGCAGTATCCTTTACAGTCCTCTGTTCGGTCGACAAGGGACTGAAGGGGGCAGCTTTCCTCACACATACAGTGCAATGTACTGTAGTGTTCCCGTTCATCGAATTCGCAGTTCTGCATCAGACCTCTAACTCGTTTCCTTAGCTTGGATTTAAGCCACGAAGCAGGCTTCTACTGTATAAACGTCTAGGGGAATCACAAACTATTTGAGAGGCCATCATCCCAGGGGGAACTGACAAAGTCTATCCCTAAACACCTAGCGCAGTCTCTCGAGAGACTGTCAAAAATCGCTTTCTCCGTTTGCGTTGCAAGTAAGTGAAAACGCGGTCTCAACCCAGAGCCACTTGGCAGCAGCGGCACGTAAATACTGTCACTGCTCGATACCAACGTTAGCCTATTATACCATGTTCAGCCACCGCTAGAAAATGTACGGCTCTAGAACCGGAGCAAACAACAGGATGGCCAACGTCAAACATGGAGAGCGACAAGAAAGGGATTTGAACCAATGCGTGCAGAGCACAATGGATCAGCAGTCCATCTCCTTAACCACTCAGCCACCTCGTCGAGGAAGCTAGGTTGTCCGGACATGGCTTGGTGCACTCCAGATGATCTTTTTCTTTTTTTTCCCTCGTACTCGAGGGTCATTTTCCTGTTCCACATGCGATTTCAACATTTTCCTTGGGAGATGTCAAGCCAGCAAGCCACTGCTGTGGTTCAGTGGCCAGTGTGCAGTTCAGTGGCCCTGTTGTACACAGAAAGCACATTGAGCTCCTTGGACATGAAAAGTTCCAGATAAAAGCCATTTGTCATCCTTTCTCTTGGTGTCGATGTTGCTATTGTATGTAAAGGTGGCAACTTGCTCCGCGAGCAGGCGGAGCACACACCGAATGCAGATGTGTCTGAGTGGTGTGTCCAAGTGGCTGCAAAAGGACAGTGCTCCCAGGGTGCCGTGGCTTAGTTGGTTAAAGCACTTGTCTAGTAAACAGGAGACCCTGGGTCTGAATCCCAGTGGTGCCTTTTTTGTTCCGTCTTCTCGAACAGAACGGGTCATTATGGACAACCGCCTACGGCTAGACTTAATTAAATGCAAGCATTCATTTCCTGTCTTTAACGCGACTTGTTTTTCTTAAAATGGATGCAACTTGCAAAACATGAAATACAAATCTTGCTAATCTGCGCTCGCGGCTGGCAAAAAAAAAAAAGAAGTCAGCAATGTTTTTTTCTTTAACCTTAACCCTGCTAATGGAGAAGAGTTAAACGACCGAGTCTATGCAGCTTAAACGGTCCGCACGTCGGGTTCTTAGCTGAAAGGGTGGTAAATCACACTCACCCCAGTCCTTAATCTTTTAAAGAGGATACAAAATTGAACCTAGTCGCCACATCACATACATCCTGTTCAACGATAAATAGGTAACATCTGTAGTGTGCTCTCTGAAGGCACTAGTTCTGTAGGATTTGGGATTTACTGGGACAATTATTCATTGTAGCAGTAAATCACAAAATGATTCTTTTAATGGCTTTAGAATCCAACCTTGCGATATAACTCAAACAACGCACACACACAGGTACTAATACATGAGGATACATTTATTAATACATAGAATATGCATGTAAACCTAACAGATCTTATCGAGAGGGTTATCAGAATACAAAAGGTATATATTCAGTCAGTTACAAAGAGTTACATATATCAAGAGGACATACGTTCAGTATATCATTCATTTAGACCGTTTCGTAAATGAACTTGGTTATAACTTCTACACTAGATACTCAAAACAAGTACATAACTCTTAGGAATTAAATTGATATCAAATGGTTGGGATAACAATTGAATTCTCGAGCTGTCATGCAGTGAAGTTGAATACTCATCCAATCTCTGGGGATTCAGATCTCCTGCGGGCACAAAGAAGCAGTTGCAGGCTTGTTGCTGTCTAATCCGCGCTCTCTGGCTCTATGCCAGGCTTTGCTGTTCAGCTTGCGACGGTGCTCTGGTGATGCTGACCTTGGGGTTGTAGACCACTTGGATGAGGCTCTCTCTTGGAATCTTGCAGACCTTTAGGCGCCAATGGATGACCATTGATCATGATAGCCAGGCTTAGCTAAGTGCATCCCCATTTGGGAGCTGTACCTTATCAAAAGAAAACATCTTTAAATCAGTCTGCATGAATAGCTTCTCTGTGACTGCACCACAGAGATGAAGAGGGAGATGGGGCCTCATTTGGGAAAGCACAGCAACACTTAATTCTGTCTTATTAATAAGCCTCGCCGCTACAGTACGTACAGTTATAATTCAATCTGAATTAAAAACTACATGTCCCAGTTACCATGGTGGTGCTTGTGATCATTGCGTTTAACCAACGAAACAGGGCGAAAAATCAGTCACATGACTTTGTGGCTGAGTTTAGAAAGCTTAATGTATCAGCAAGACAGCAAAGACATTTTTCCAAGAAAGTTTAGCCTTTGTCACTAATGAAACCGCTAAATAAAGACATAAATATGGAAATTGACAATTAATTGACTTTTATATTTCTAAATATCACAACATGTTCGAATCCAAGTCATTTTTAATAACAATGGGTAAACTGGGTAAACTATCACAAAGCTTTAAAAAACTTAACATTTTTATTATCAACAAATTGTAAATACGATGTTTACATTGGCATTATTAATTTTTCACTTGAGTATATGGAGGATTGTGAGAGCAGACCCCCCCTCTTAGGCTACATTTTTAATAAGAAATGGAGGCTGTATGCGTTACAATATAAACATTTACTGTCAAACTTTAAATCAACAGTTGATTTAAAGACAATCTGTCAAAGTGCAATGAAACACAATATTGTTGTTGTTGTTGTTGTTATTGTTGTTTTTATCCTGTAAAGCGTTTTGAGAAGCCACCTTTAAAGGCGCTATATAAAGGCGCTGATTCTTATGGAATGTGTTTTCTTTCTTCTTTTTTTTTCAGCATAGAATAAACCTGTTACAGTACTTGATTCTTATGGATGCCCGGTTCCGCCGGGGATTCAAAATAAAACATGGAATCACGTGTCTAAGGAAATAGCATTATAACTATATCCATGCACAAACAGTAGCATGTTACATTATTAATTTGGGTGTCTCCTCTTGCCAGAAAGCGCTAAATTGCATTTTGAGTGCGGTTTTTGACTTTTTTTAAAATACAACCCATACATAAGCTGATACTGTTTAGACTTTTAATTATTTTAAACTGTATTACAGCAGCACAATGTGCTTTTTCACGAAACCTAGAATACTGAAATGTCTTGCGTTGTACAGCTTTTCAGCTAAATATATTTATCGCTTACACCTGACACTTGATGTGCCCGACAAAAACCAGTTGAACAGCTCTGTTGGAGGTTTGCAGATCAGATCAGATTCCCTTCCCCCCACAGAAAGACAGACTTATTAGTCGCTATTCACTGCGACAGCAGCTCCAATTTCAGGCGTAAGCGATAGATCCCAGTTTAGCCGATCTTGTACAGCATGTTCCAGTTTACTCTTATTAACCATATTAATTTTAAGTGCTTAATGCCATTTTTTGACCACGCACGAATATTCTTATGTCCATACCTTTTCAAGGGAATCAGTGTGAATTGTAATACTAATTAAATAACCGCGGGCACTTTCCACCCCCTCTGACAGCAGGAACATAACCCATTCTCAGCTCAGCAGCTCATTACAATATAGGGTGTTCAAATCTTTTGCTGCCTCAAAAAGCTTTAGAGAACTTAACATTTCTATTATCAACAAATTGTAAATACCACGTTTACATTGGCATTACTAATTTTTCACTTGAGTGTATGGAGGATTGTCAGCTGTCACTGAGAGCAGTTAATTAAATGTATTTTTTGATTCACAATCAGACAAATGCAACATAAATTGTTATCTTTGTCTTCTAAGTATATTAATAAACTTTCAGCATAGCTTTCTCCTAGTTTAGATTAATTTTTCTTGGGATTTTGGGATCAAACGTGGAAAGATTAGATTAGTAATCGTTTTTATTTTTTAAATACATTTTAGAAAAGTGTAATCTATACTTAAAAGCTGTATAAAAGCTGTATAAAAGACACTCGATATTAATGGAGTTTAGTTGATACTTTTTAAACTTTTAATTATTTTAAATTGTATTACAGCATTGTACACATGCTTAAAAGAGAAGAAAACGCAAGCCTTCTTCAGGTGTGAGGGCATTCTGCTCAGAATGAAACACTAAAATGTAATGTAGGCTCTGAATGGGTTCAATTATGATTTGGGCTTGATTAAGGTCGCTGCCTTTCATCCAAAATCCTGCTTGAATCCTTCTAAACTAAAAATTAGACATGAGCAGGGGCTCTGGTGAAATTTCTCTTTTTTTAATTTCTCTTTTTTTCTTGGAAAAATATCTTACCCGCTGCAATCCGGGCACAGAAGGATTAAAAGAAGCCAGACAGGCAGGGGGAAGAGTGAGTTCTAGATAAAGAGGTATCCAGGTAACAGTGAAGGTAACAGCCGCAGACGTGGCCTACTTAGCCCGCCAGGGTTACCCTACTCTTCCGGAGGAGGCCCACCGGGAAATAGCGCTCCAGGCGTTCCTGGCCCCGGCGCCGACTGAGGTGCAGTGCCACGTGATGCTGGCCGCACTGGTCCCCTTGGAGCAGGCCCTGGCTCTGGCTGAGCACACTGTTGCCGTATTCGAGGAGACCGGTGGGCACCAACGGAGGGGCGCACGGGGAATCAGATGGGGAGGAGGAGACGCCCAGCGCGACGATGTTGGGGGAGCGACGACGGCTGGTCATCTGCCACTGCTGTGGGGAGAGGGGACACATCGCAGGCAACATGAAATTGTCAGGGACATTCAGCTATATACAAAGAAGAGACAGACAAAGTAATAATTCTATATTAACGTGGCCTACATATTGACGCAATGATCAAACTAACTGACATGTTCTGATTCAGATCCCCTGCAGTTCATAATAATTAGAACAATAGCAATGCTGAGTCCTCCCCACCCTACTGAGCACAAATTCAGCTGCTCTCCAGTTCTGTTCTGCATGCAATTTTCACAGCAAGAAACTTGTGTTTCCTACTATTTTTATCAGGTTTAAAATATCATCTCCTTAAAATTGAAAAAGTGTTGATGTGTCGTGCTGAAATTCCGATTGATTTTGAATTCAAAGAAAAAAGGTTTTCTTCCAAAACACCATGAAATTGTCACATCTTGCAGACAATAGGTGTATTCCATGTTGAAAAGAGAAGAAAGAAAACCATGGAGCCTTTTACAGGTGTGAGACTTCTTCAGGTGTGAGAAGACCTCACAGTCGAAACGCTGTGTTTCCGTTCTTCTCTTTTCAGCATGCAATAAACCTATTACTTGTTCCTTTGCAGCCGAGGCATGCTGACGTAGCTACCCAGCTGAACATCTTGCAGACTCTACAGTACTTCTCTCCTGTAGAAGTAAAGCAGGGCTTGCTGGGTGAGCTTTTGCTCCGGTAAATTAGGTCACGTGTCATGTTAAATCACTTCTTCTAAACACAACATTTGCTGGTGCTAGCTTTCCCCATGAAAAGAGACATTTCCCTTACAGTACATGACATATCGTTTTTATTCTATCAATAAGTATAGAAATTAAACAAAAGAAAAAATGGTGTCGCCAAAGAATGCACAGCTCTGTCGCCTTGGGGAGGTGTCAAGGGCATTGAGCTCCTTGAACATGAAAAGTGCCCGATAAATGCCATTTCTCATCATTTCTCTTGGCGTCAGTTCTGCTATTAAATGGGACGGAGGCAACGGGCTCAGAGAGCAGGTTAAGTGCACACCGAACGCAGATGTGTCCAAGTGTCTGTAAAAGCGCGGTGCTCCGCTGGCGCTGTTCCCTAGTGGCTTAAAGTGCCCACCTAGTCAGCAGGCGATCCTGGGTCTGAATACCAGCGGTGCCTCTCTCCGTGTCTTGTTGTGCCGAATGTCTCATTTCAGACAAACATGTACAGCTTGGTTCAGTTTAATGCAAGAATTCATTTCCTTTCTGGAATAACTTGTTTTTGAAGAAATCCATACAGCTTGTGAAAGATGAAATCCATTTCTTGGTTGTCAGTGGAAAAAGATTGCCGGCTGCAAGAAGCGCAAGTGATTGTTTTCTTTGACCATAAACCTGCAAATGTAGGGAGTACAAGCGGCCGTCAGTCTCTGTGGCGCAATCGGTTAGCGCGTTAGGCTGTTAACCGACAGGTTGGGGGTTCAAGCCCACCCAGGGACGCATGTCTCAGTTTTTCCAATGTAAACATCATCACCGCTAAAGAAGATGGCGCAGAGGGCTCCACAGTCGAAACGTTGTGCTTCTTTTCTTCTCTTTTCAGCATGGAGTAAACCTTTGCTTGATCCTTTGCAGCCTACGCATGCTGACACAGCTGCCTTTCTCTTAACGCGCCTCAATCATTATTCACCAAAACCATCAGCAGAATGTGTCGCCTTTGTGGTGATGTCACTCCTCTGCTTCACAAATGTCCTTAGTGACGGACCATTTCTTTCTGCCATTTTTCCGGAGCGGTTATTGATTGCTCCATCATTTCCCTCATACTTTCCATCACTAGATTGAAAAAAAAAAACAGAAACAGGCTGACAGGACGACAATCAAATTGCAAAAACTCATCAAAGCACTCGATAGAGTATTTGAATCCACAAGTAGCTCTGAGCAACTTTGTCCTGGCTTGCATGAAAGTCGGAAATGTCAAAAAGAAAAAGATGGTGGCTTTTTCGTATCTGTTCTTTTATTTTTAGTTCGTTGGCTCTTCTGTCCATTGTCCTCCTGCCTGGCTCTTGACCTGTGACTGTCTGAACGCACACATTAGACTTTCAGGCGGGGGATTTGTCCTGAGCCTCTGTGAAAGACCCACCCACCCCCATAAATCACTGCTCTAGAAACACATGAATGCAAAACTAAACCACAGCTTAAAGAGGAGCTCCAACTCAGTGCCATACTAATGTAAACGAAGTAATACTAAGACATGTTCTTATGGATTTGTCTTACCTTGAGATATGTAATTGGATTTCAGGATTAACTTCCTCATTCAATGTACTGGTGATTCTTTGCCTGGTCAGTACCTGGGTGGGAGACCTCCAGCGAACAATTAAGCTTGCTGCTGGAAGTGGTGTTAAGAGACTCTTAGGATCTTCCAGAGGTGTCTGTCCAATAGCACTAGTTGCCTTAGAGCTGGCTCAAACATTGCTCAAGAGTCTACCTTTCACAGATGCGCAAAGATGAATGATGGGGGTGCACGCTTCAAGGAGCCTTCCAGCTGTAGGGACCGATTAGAGACGATCCGTAGCATGTGTTCGTTTCCATATACGCCCCGTGTCTCAACGGTAGGACAGAGTCAAATACTGCCTCGACACGTAACAGCGTTATATTAAACCGCAGGACTTGAGGGCTGTTTTGTTTGAATGTTCAAGGCATTGGTAAGAGCGTAGGTCAAGGGCCATTGGTGCATCTCCTGTAACTGGAGTAAAAATGCTATTCAAAGTGCAGTGACTAAAATCGTCGTCCACATGTCTCCGTTGTTGATTGCTTTCTGTCTAAGAACGTTCTGTTTTCATGTCCGAACGGGGAGATTTTATCATTCCAACTTGAAGCCACCCTTAAGTCCTCTGAGGTGTGTGTGTGTGTGCTTGCACGTATGGCGTAAAAGGTTTCTTAAACGGAGAGCGAACTTGAAAAAAGTTGCCTCAGCTGCCGCCGCCGCCTCGCACTCCCTGTTCGATTGTAGCAAGAAGGCAGCGGCCGCGGCGTTCGCTGTAGTCGTGCCCGATTGGTTAAGGTGACGGACTTGAAATCCGTTGGGGTCTCCCCGCGCAGGTTCAAATCCTGCCGACTACGGCGTCCTTTGCATTTGTTTGCGTGCGTGCGTGTAAAAGGACCAGCGCCGTTTCGTTTTCGCTGGGACCTTTAACACTCTAAATCGCCTGGACCCGCAGCCTGTGAAATCGGTTCTTCAGCACCCACGAAGGACGCTTTGCCGCTGGACACAGATACCGATGCTTTTCTGCAACGAGCTTTCCAGCTGAATTTTCTCGGCAGCTCCGTACTGAACCTGTTCTCCATTGCAACATAGCGGAGGCTCATCACGTCTATAGCAAGGCTGTGTAGGACCGCATACGCCACAGTGACTTGTACACAGACCACATGAAAGGCAAGCGAAATACACTTTTAAAATTCCAAAGAATCACAAGGTCAGAGGAACAGCGATGACCTGAACAGATCTGTTACAGAAGTCTAGGTTGACCTATTTAGAGCTGTAATTGCATTTTTGTTTAATAGAAGATCAAATCTACTCGCATGTACCAGCACCTTACAGTTTATTGATGTTAATTCTGTTTAAGTAATAAGATTGCTAACGATGTTGGACTTAAGCCGGTGTTTTTTAGAACAAATTGCTTACACTTCTGTAAGGAATACGCAGTACGTGCCTTTGTCAGTCATTGCTCACCATACCTGTAACTTTCTTATCTAACTCACTTCCTCAAATGGTGAAGGTCCACAAACATAAATGAAAAAAAAAAACCCTTGTTGTAGATGAGGTGCACAAAAAAGCAGCCCCTGATAGTGTATAACACATTTGTACTATTGCAGAGACACATGTAACATGTATATATATATACTGTATATATATATGAAACAGAAATAGAAACAGAAACAGGAATCGCTTACTCACCTGGAGAATCTCTGTAGGAATATCTAGCATTTATCAATGGAAATAAAAGCTGCTTTAATACAGTGCATGTTCAAACTCAAACCCTCAGCTGCTGTTCTTGTTTGTTTTGGGTCAAATTGCAACTGAGCATCGCATGAGCCGTTACGTACCCTTATCTGTTAGGGAATTTCAAGGGAGGAGTTAGGTCAGAATGGGTAGGCTGCAAAACAACAAGTAAAGATTTATTCCAAGATGAAACGTTGTGGCGGTTTTCTTATCTTTTCAGCATGGACTAAACTTTTACGTGTTCCTTATATGCTATATATGTATATATTAGCACCAATGTCGTTCTTAAAAACTAACATGAAATTGTCAGGGACATTCAGCTATATACAAAGACGAGACAGACAAAGTAATAATTCTGTATTAACGTGGCCTACATATTGACGCAATGATCGAACTAACTGACATGTTCTGATTCAGATCCCCTGCAGTTCATGCCAATTAGAACAATAGGAATGCTGAGTCCTCCCCACCCTACTGAGCACAAATTCAGCTGCTCTCCAGTTCTGTTCTGCATGTTTTTTCATTGCAATTGAGCTCGGAACTGGAGATGATCTCCATACAGTTCTGTGTTCACTAGCCCACACTTGCGTGCTAATTTACGGGTTGTGGCAAATGCTTTTCTATAGTTCATATACATGACGGCAACCTGTTACCGAGGAACCTGAGAGGTTTAAAAGCCTCGCAAGCCAGGTAGGACTCAAACCTACAATCTTCTGATCCGAAGTCAGACGCGTTATCCATTACGCCACTGGCCCATAGAACATGCGCTTGAACTCCACCACAGAGAGCTCTACACTGCTACTAGTAGTACACTTCCCCATCTAAAGCTGATTGCAGCTGTCAATCATTTCGCAGCCACCCCCCCTCTTCATCTTCTCTCTGCCTTAAGCGTCTCCGCCACTCTCTCTTGACATTTCATGTCAGCATGTCAGAAGTCCGAGTGACGTTTTTAATGGCTGAGTGAGGGCACGATGCTGAAGCAGAGAGGCCACTTCAGCCAGAGAGACTTGTGCTAGGTGAGATCTGAAAAACGGACTCGCAACAGAAACAGACCAAAAAAGTATCGGTGAGATCAAAAGGCAAATGCAACATCCAGCAGAGGGCGTCTAAAGATTAGGGAACGGGCGACTGAAATCCATATGAGGCAAACTTTCCGGCTGTGTACTGCAGCTGGCCTCGTTGGCGTAGTTGGTAGCGCGTCAGTTTCATCGTCTGAAGGTCCTGAGTTTGATCCTCACACGGGGCAGGGCTGCTTCCTCTCTTGCTCTTTTCAAACACTTGCGGCAACTGTTCGCTCATAACGACGTCTGGAATGCGTGACCTTTACACGGGGGAGAAGCAACGCCGCATCCCTTTTCTAAAGAACATTCACATTCAGAAATAAGTCAAGAAATTTGCCATTACTTTCGCTCGCGCTGCTGTCAGCCTGCCCATGTTGCCAAAGAAAGATTCACTCGGCGTCAACATGACAGAACAGCGATCACTTGAAAACACTGTTCCACACTCCGTAAGCAAGAACTTCAGTGTTTGCAGTCACCCGATATGCCGATAGTCAAAGGAGCACAAAACACGAAGCGTCAAAGACAAGATGAGTTGATGGAAAGAGCGTTGAATTGATGAGCACAAAAGTTCAGCTCGTACAATAGGCAACGAAGGTCCCGGCGTCATCATCGCACTTGAAAGGACTGCCTTGCAGACTAAGGGCAGTGGGAGGTTGCTGTTTTGAGATGGAGGCATTGGGATGGTGGGCCGAGATCTATTCTTCTTAAGGAATTCTTCATCGTGAAAGATCGGTCCACAGGTCATCCAAAGAACTTACAAATTTTTGGGACTCAGGGAATCACGTGCTTCCGGAAGGGAGTGAAGTGCTCAAACACATGACATGCCCCCTTGATCTCACATGCACAATTCTGCTGCAACATGCACAGCTACCGTCCACACCAGGCAGTGGGGCTTCAGCAGAATTTGCAACGCCACCTGCAATTACATATCCAGCTGCACACATATACATGGCCCCTCTGTCCTTTTCAGGATCTCAAAAAAAAGCATAGCGTGGTTTTCCTGCAACCTGATTGACCGCATCTCCCTCAGAATGTGCCCCGTTGCATTCATTGGTGAAGCAGGACGGAGGCTAACGGGCATGCCAGAACAGTTAGGCTCAGCGATCTCTCCAAAATATTGTGGTTGTAGTGGAAGAAATATGGTTTAAATTGTACCTTGGTATTTCAAACTCTCTCTAGAATGTTATCCATTTCTATTTTATTTTGACAGGAACTGGCTAATGACACTGGATGAAAAGAGAAGAAAGAAAACACAACGTTTCGGCCGTGGAGCCTTCTTCAGGTGTGAGGGCTCCACGGCTGAAATGTTGTGTTTTCTTTCTTCTCTTTTAAGCATGGAATAGACCTATTACTTGTTCCTTTGCAGCCTACGCATGCTGACACAGCTCCCCACCTGAACTGCTAATGATGCCTGGTAGTTTGTGGTACTTGGGTATTGTCTTATGTTTGCTCAAACTGCATATGTGTGATTGCATATTTTTGGGAATTTTCATATGTCAATATTTAATTCACTGACATTCCTGTATGCTTGGAAGAAAGGTAGATTGGATTTGGCACAGGACGCCTGCCCATATTTGTTGATCATTGTTGGGCTGGAAAAACAATGATAAAAAGTGTATGAAAAAAGCTCTCTCCAATATTTCCCTTCTCTTCGCCATGGTTACACTGCCCGTTCTTTCCGTCTTTTGTCCTTCTACAAAGATTCCAGGGCTCTTTTTCCACCATAATATCAGAATTTGTTTTTTTCTCTTTTAAAGGCTGTAGGTGGGGTGTGATGGACTGTACCACTATCATAGAAGATTTTTTCAGGACACATCGCAGTTCCATAGTAGAATTTATCAATAGTAGAATTCCATAGGACATTATTTACCAACGTATTACCCAGTGTGAGACTCTGCCAGTAAACCTCAGAGCATTGAGTTCTCCACTGATAAAGATGGCTGTCTGAAGTCATGAAATCCACTGCTGGGATGCCTGAGAGACAGTAATTGAATCTTGGCTGGAATTAGGCTTTCTATTAGTGTTGATCTTTGGGAATTATGTGGTAAAAAGGGAAAACTCCTTTACTTTAGTCACTTTGAATGTTCAAATGTACAGAACCTGTAAAACTAAGCAATGAAAAAAATCCATCACCACTCTCATGATAGCATAACTCATAGTCTCTGCTGTTGTGTAACAATACACACTTTCAATTTTCTTATCGCCTGTCTCCAGAGAGAATGTTGTTAGTGCTGATGACCTTGAATTAGACCTTGTTGACTCTGTAAAACAATCTTCCTCTGCTTAGATTTTCACTCAGATTGATTTTGTTCTCAGATTATTCCTGGCAGGACTGAGTTTCTAGGAAATGAAAAGTGAAAGAAAAAGTACAGAAGATCAGCCCTTGAATATACAACATTGTGCAGTGAGATTGTTAAATGTATTAGCTGCTATCCTGTGCTAGAGCCTGTCGTGGTAAGCAGTGGATGACAGGATCTAGCACAGATACTAATGAAACACTGTTAATGAAAGATAAAACACTTGAGTCTTATTTTAGTTTTCCATTTCCCTTTCATTTGTGATGTACTGTACAACAGGCCACAGAACATGCACAAAAACAGATATGCACACATTCACACCAGGCAATGACAGTCTGCCCAGTCAGAATCTGAGCTGAGGTATCAGAATTCTGAATTCCCTGAATTCTGTCATGGATCATCCACAATAAGGGCAATGTTTGAACACGAGGATCCCCAGGAGAGAGCCTAGTAACATAAATCTTGGAGCAAAAGCAGATGATTAACTTCATAGTTTGTGTGGTTGAGCCAAAGTTGAGCATGAGGATATGTGAGTCACCATTCTTAGAAATGGATCCAACTTCAGACAGGCGTCAAAAGTAAGAGTATACAGTGCTGGGGCAATGACACTTCAATGATCAGAAGGATAACAAGAGTTTTAATGCATTGAAATTGATTTTCTGGTGATGCACACTGTCATGGAACTATTAATTTTTTAAGGATCACTTACTGACGTCAGACAGCTGCCAATTCTCCAGACTGGAAGGATGAACAGTTTATCCCCCTAGGTACCATATTTCCATATTTCGAAGCATTGGAATAATACATGTCATACAGCAACATAAAAACAGGAAGACAAGTATCACAGCCCCTATAATCGGTGTTAGTAACTTAAAAGAAAAACATTCCCCCTGGCCCAAACAGTGATTCTAACCAGGAGAGAAAAGCCGGTGTATCTTTTATGCCTCTCTCTTTATTCACCTTGTCTTTTAGTTCTTTCAAATGCTGAATAGCGAGCGTAAGATTTCCGTAATCATAGTCATTAGCTGGAATATATGTACAACAGGAGTCTCCTACTAAAGCATAGACTCCTCCAGATGCTGCATTTTGAAGGTCCAGCACGAACCTGTTCTGAAGTGCCATTAATCTAACTCCCCTTAATTCTTGTTTGATAGCGTCTAAGCCTTCTAACGTGATATTAATAAAAGAGTACATTTCATAAAAAGTCGCATGGGTGAGGCTGTAGAATGAGGCATTAAAGCACATATATAACAAGATGCATTACATTTCTTTAACTTTACAGTATGATTTATAAATTTATACCACAAATTACTCATATCCCCCTCATTATCAGTTTCATTCAGCCAGTTTGTATACAAAGAGGCTTCGTGTTTAGATTCTTCCTCTTTTGGGGTGGTGACAGGCTTCTACATAAAAAGGAAAAGGGCTGTGCACATCAGTCCCAAGCAGGTTATCCCCATCTGTCCTTGTGGAGACATCACTCCTGCGCTTTGCTCAGTTCGTTTGTGACCTTTTTACAGTGGGAAGCATGAATCCAGGGCACCATTTCTGTGACCTTCACAGCAGGGGCAGTGGTCAGCAGCACCTGGTACAGCCCCCTCCACCTGAGTGAACACCATTTCTTTTTCCTGAAGTCTTTCACCAGAATCCAGTCTCCTTATTCACTCATTAGTTCTTACAGCACAGGTAAATCCCTGTGGGCTGGAGCCCAGCATAATCTTAGGCTTTTTTGGTCAACATTGGTCAACAGATTGGTCAACAACTGGGTAATAACTCTTAGAAAAATCTACACATTGTTCCCCTGCCTCAGCTGTGACGTTTTGCAGAACAATTCTAGCTGAAGTTGTAAAATTTCTCTTTGTTCCGTTCCTGCAAAACATCTTATTATGAACAAACAAACCACAATAATCATTTGCATCTAGGGGAATCACTCCCAAGGGTAACCCCCCTTAAAGCTATATTGTTCTACCCATCAGGTTCTGCCACTAGATAAGAGAACCTTTCCCATGAAATCATTTTTTGACCTTCATGATCCCTTCAGGGCGTACAATTAGCACAGAAGCAGCAGCTTTAGTCCACATGTTTTTCAAACAGGATATTAACGATATGATCATAACGAATAATACCAGACCCACAAATATGTATTGAACCAGAGACCCTCTCCATGTTCCTAGCACAGACTGTAGCCATGCACCAATACCCCAATCATCTGGATTATAATTATGATATATATTTTTCTTCATCATAGTGCTTTGCTAAGTCCTAGCAACCTACAATACTACAATAGAGAATTAGCAAATTCAACAATCCATTCGTCCAGCTAAATTCGTCCCCCCAGGAAGTTTCATTGATTGGCCCGTGATGATATCAAACAGGCTGTTACACAGTTCTGTTTGATCCAGCCCGCATCCCATGGTGTTCCTTCAGTCTGATGTCTAGTCGATCTTTCAGAGATCTGTTCCTTCATTCCACTGTTCCAGCAGACTGAGGGTGATCTCAGTCCATCTCACTCCGAACAATGCAGCCACAGCCTGACACACCTTCCCTGTGAAGTGTGTTCCTTGATCATAATACAAGGGGCAGGGCAGTGCCCACCGAGGGCTTATCTCTGTTATCAAGTGTTTGGTAGACACAGAGGCAGTGGCAGCAACCCACCGGGAAAACAGATTATAAGAGCCCAGGTTTCCCTTTACAATTTTCAATTTCCCAGGTTTGAAAGGTTCCTCAGGAGCAGGCCTTTTGAGCTGTTGCACCCGCACCTGAACTGTAGTTGAGTTCCTTTGATAAACATTACATCCACATTAGATACCACATAAGTGGTTACTGCTTCAAACCCAGTTCTCACCCAGTTTTGGGTAACCGGCACACCATTTGACTCCCACCTGGGTGTCCAACAGAGTGCATTTGTCGGGCTATAAAGGGCATTAGGCTGTGAGGGCATGCAGGGCGTCTGGTGTGCTGTCAGCTCCACACCCCATCATCCTGCAGCCCCATAATCTTTTCTAACCATGTCCATTTCTCTGCTTCACAGAGGTCTCAGACTACTGTTCTACAAGTATTGCTCACCTGACAGTTGCATCTGCAAAGTTGTTCCCTCGAGTTACTGGAAACATTTCTTTATTATGTGATTTACACATTACCACAGCTACTTCAGTCAGTAGCTGCAAAGCTTCTAATAGTTCAGAGATAAACCCAGCATTCTTAACTGGAGTCCCTGCCGTGTTGAGAAAATCCCTATTCCTCCACCACCATCCAAAATTGTGGCATGCACCAAATGTATATATAGAGTCTATATACATATGCAGCCATTCAAAACAAGCGGGGTATGCTGCGGTATAACACGGTGGGAGTGTCGCAGTATACCGCATCATACCGGACGCAAATTAGATTATGTTAATAGTATCCGGAATCACCTTGTAAAATCGCCAGGTGGAGCTAATAAAGGTTAACCTCTCCTGTACAGCATTTGAGCTGTCACCAGAAAACGTCAGTTTTGAATCCTGATCACTGCTGAGGGACAATCTTTATTCAATTAAGAATTTAAGGTGTATACTCTTTAGACTTTTAAATTTAAACAGTGTATTACAGCATGTTAATCATTAAACATTAAAAAGGCGGTATATTTTATAAAAGCAAGATTGTTCTGTTGGACAAAAGTACACAACCTACCACCTTTATCATAAATATTTTAAATATGCAGGAATATTTTATGCATCAAAGTCTTTACTGAAGATATTACTAAGAGTATTAATAATGAATGACCTTGGACAAGCTGTAAGCTCAAAGTATTACCCTGGTCCACATTCTTTGTAACCGTCTTTGTAAACGAAAATAGTTTATTTTTTCATTGACAAAAAGTAACACCACAGCATTTAGTTGATCCGATCACGCAAGCCCAGGCCGCCTTCAAGGCCTCTGCCCTGCCGGTCGTGGTTGGCAATACACCTGGCCTTACAAACGAGCCAGTGGGGCCCGTTCAGCTCCGGGCTCATCGCCTGCGGCTCACGGCTTGCGAGCGTGCCCAATCCGTGCGATAACTCGGAAAACACCCGGCCACACTGTGCCGGAAACGACGCACTCTGGGAAGCCGCTATGCAGGCAAGGTCCCAAGATCCCCTGCGGCCGGACACTTCCCGCCCCCCAAAGAAAAGCACGCCAATCAGACGGCCGGAGACCGAGGACTCGCGGAGCAGACGACCACAATCACCATTACAAGAGCGATTGCGAACGTGCTTGTTTTCTCTCTTTGACCAACCCAGCTGCGACCCACCCGAAGGCAGGGAAGCACAAAAATTGCATGGAACTCATTCATGCTCCTCTCCACGGAAATCTTTAGTAAAAGGCGAAAGATTTGTACGAGATGAAAAGAAACCAGAGTGCATGGCTGATTAAGGCCATTTAAGGCCTTAATCTGGCAATTAAGGCCCACACCGATCCTGAGCCTCAGAACTCCGGGCGCAATTAAGGCCCAAACCAGTTCTGACCTTCAGAACTCCGGGCGCAATTAAGGCCCACACCAGTCCTGAACTTCACGGTAAGGGTCCAAAACCCGTTCAAAAACTCCACGCGCAATTAAGGCATAAACCAGCTTCGAACGCCTGTACACAATACCGCGGAACCCCTGCCAGACCAAATTCTGGGCTTACAGCAAACAACCCATTACATACACCGGTGTCTTCCCCGGGCCAGAGGAATTCAGAAACTCACGTTTACTCCGTCATCTCGGGCGATTCTCGCAGGGAGCAGAGATTTCCCAATCGGTCAGAGAGAGTCGGGACTTTTAAATAAAAGAGGAGTCCTTACCTCTTAGTTATGTGCGCGCTGACCATCTCTCCTGCCGATGGGAAGTTCTGCGCCTTCTGGAGCATCCGCCGACTACGCCAAATTTGTTGTAACAGAAGAAATAAGGTTCTTGATCCCGAGATGAAGTAAAACAGATGAGTTTATTGCATGCAAGGAACAATAAAGCCAAAGTCTTGTTTCCCGCAAGAAACAACAAAACCGAAGTATTGTTCCCCGTACTGTTACAAACTTTTGGGTTATATAGTGTTTTCTTCTCCGTTTCTGACGTCACTCGGTCTGATGGTAAAGAGGGGGGTTCATGGTATTTGGCCAGTTTACGATGTTCTGGACAAATGGTCAGTTTAACATTACACCCAGGGGGGTTCCTAGCTTGCATCTGCAATCCTTATCAGTTAACCCCCCTTTCCTGCCATAAACCCCAGTTTGTGACTTGAAAGTCTAAACCCCCTACAGAAAGGATTAAATTCAAACCCCCGTCTCCACATCTTTCTTCAGTATCTTAATAAAGTGAAGGAGCTGCCCCTTCGCCAAGGCGGTGTGGGGCAGAATGGACAACATAATGCAACTCCTGGAAACGAATGCGGTGCTCAGCTACCAGTACATTCTGCTGGGGCTGGCACCTACCGGACTGGACAGGGGGACGCAGTTCCTGATGTGGCTGCTGCTGTCCCTCACAAAGAAAGGCCTGTGGGACGCGAGAAACAATCTCATCCGGCACAACAACAAGTGGGGAGCGAGGGAGCTGGAAGAGAGGATCCTGGCGGACCTCAGGAGGAGGATGAAGCGCGACGTTGCTAAATGGGGTTTCCCCACGGCAAAGGAGCACTGGAAAGGCCTATGGACCCTGTACAGGGATTAATGGTTTACAGCAAGCGGTAGGGTTTGGAGGGACTCTCATAATAGCGCAAATCCGCCCACCCTTGCAAGGATTGATAACGGACAATCACCGCCGTTCCGCCGATGTTTTAATTTTGTGGAGTGTTATCGTGTGAGACGTTTCCCTTTGAGATGTGTTTTTTTTCGGAATAAAGTATATTTTATAAGAAAAAAAAAAGATTGTACCATAAAGATTTCCATGGAGAGGACTATGGTTTCCTGCAGGACTATGCCGGTAGGAGGACCAGGTTCCACAACTTCAAGGGGCTGTGTCGAGGCGATCCACAGTACTGTCAGGACCAGCCCTGGCAGTTTTAGGATTCCCATTCTGGAACATAGATGAGGCACATGGTACAGTTCCACTATAATTTTGAATATATTTTCCTAGCAGGACCTACAGTACAGTACCTAACTACCTGCAGCTACAAAGGGGCACCCCCCTCTTTGATCGGGTTTGGACGTTTAACCCTATTCTGTGTTCTCCGGCGCCATTTGAGGTGGGCGATACAACCGGAGGTGGTTGCGATGCACCCACTTGTAGACCAGAGATTGCCTTCCCTTCTCAATCTGAATTCGATAAGCTACCGGTGATACCTACCTTATCGACAATCTCGTGGGGTCCTGTCCAACTGGGTAAGAACTTCCGGGCCACCCCTGTGGGTTTGGCAAATTGGAAGTACAGGACCTTGTCTCCTACTTGGAGTTCCTGGTTAACTGCCTTTCGGTCATAGTATGCTTTCCTACCCTCTGCACTCCTTCCCAGATTGTTCTGGGCAAAAGCAAAGGTTGCCTGCAGATGTGCTCGCAGGTCTGACACATACTGATGGGCCGTAGCAGCCCCCGTCGTGCTCAGGTCCTCCACCCCATAAAGACAGTGTAGGGGAAGAGTCATCTTCCGACCTGTCATCATCTCAAAAGGTGGGACCCCCGTAGAGCAATGGGGCTTACCTCGGATGGCCATCAGAACCAGGGGCAGCTTAATGTCTCAGTCCCTACTGCTGTTGGAGACAAACTTTTTGAGCATACTAACCACCGTTCGGTTTGCCCTTTCTGCCTGGCCCGAGGATTGAGGGTGGTAGGAGATATGCAACTGGGTCTTGACCCCAAGCATATTCCACAGGGTTGCCATTACTGTAGCTGTGAAATGGGTTCCCCGATCTGAGACCACGGTCAGGGGGAATCCCCATCGACTGAACACATGGTTCACCAACAGCACTGCAGTTGTCTCTGCCGTGTCGTTGGGTGCTGAGAGGCACTCAATCCATTTTGTGAATGCACACGTAACAGTGAGGAAATATTTGTTCCCTCTGGATGACCTCACCAGTGGCCCCACCCAATCCATTTGAAGATTGGACCAGGTGAATGTCATGCCCTTTTTCTGGAGTGGTGCACGGTGCAAGGGCCGTGATGGTTGGAACTGGCTACACGTCAGACACCCCTTTACATACGCGGCGATGTCTTGGCCCATGTGAGGCCAGAATGCCACCTGCTGGATAGTGTCGTATGTAGCCTTGATTCCCCGGTGACCCCCACAGGGTTCGTCATGAGCGTGTTGGATCATGACCCCCCGATGACAGTGGGGAACTACCCACTTTGGGACACCTTGTGCAACTGGTACACAAACCAACAACCCCTTTATAATTTTTAGGTTGTCTTTCACCTCTGCCAGCTCCTTCAGCTCCAGAGACTGGCTCAGCACCTGCTCCGAAAGAGGTTGACGCACTGGGTCAGCGATATGCTGATACATTTGCCCAATTGCTGGGTCCTGTTTCTGCATTTCCGCAAGATCGGTGTTAAAACCCTGTGACCCAAGCACTACAGATTGAGGGTCAGCTCCGACATCCTGTCTAGCCCTGCTTCGGGTAACCGCCTTGACCTCAGCCACGAATTCTGGGGGTAGCCATTCCTGCTGGAACTGCCAGGGTTCACCCTCTAAGGCGCCAGATTTGGCCAACCGGTCGGCCTCATCATTCCCGTCTTTGTCGGGTCCCTTCACCTGGGAGTGTCCCTTCACCTTCCTCCAGTAAACCATCATTCCAGCCTCGGTCGTGAGCTTGTCACTGGCCAGGAACAACTCTTTGTTCTTTACTTCCTTGCCCCGGGCATTTTTCATGCCGTTACCCTTCCAATACGGAACGTGAGACACGAAGCTATGTCGGGCGTAGTTCGAGTCACTACAGATGACAAACTGTTTAAGGCCATGTGTCAGGGCCTGCTGGAGGGTGATCAGCACCCCAGCTACTTCCGCATACTGACTAGTCTTTGGTCCTAGCTTATAGCGGGTCGGCCCACAGGGAGTATTGTCTTGCCAGACTACTCCTACCCCTGCTAGCACCTGCTGTTCGTGGCGAAAAGAGCAACCGTCAACATAGGCCATGGGTAAGCCCTGGCCCACGTTCTCATCGTAGTACCGATGATTGTTCGGTAGCTCAGCAGCGGGAATTGTTTCTGGAGCTTCCATGTCAGTGTCACAGCCGTGACACACTTGGCCCAAAGCCAGGCCCTGTCCCAGGTACATTTTCTTGCTCTGTGCATAACGTACCTCTATCTCATAGCCTTGTAGGGCCATCATTCATGCCACAATCCTGCTATTTGACACCCTGCCCGCTTTCAGTCTCTGGCTATGCAGGAATGTCACAGGTTGGTGGCAGGTTTCGATGATGATCTTTTGTCCCCCAACATAACTACGGAAGTGTTCTACCGACCAGACCGTAGACAACAGGGCCTTCTCGCAGTCCAAGAACTTTTGCTCCACTGGGCTCAGGGCTCGACTGGCATATGCCACCACCCTTCACTCTTGGTTATATTCCTGACTCAGAGCAGCCCCAAGGCAGTGCTCTGAGAACCCTGCTTCAAGGTAGAAGACCTTATTTTTGTCAGGGTAGGCCAAGCTCGGCGCACTACCGAGTCTGCGCTTCAGCTCCATCACAGCCTGTTCTGGGGAAGGCCCCCACTCAAAGGGCACGTCTTTCTGCAACAGCTTGTGGAGGGGCCTTGCTATTTCAGCGTAATCCTCAATGAACTGCTGGGAATAATTACATACTCCCAGAAAGCTGCGCAGTTCAGACAGGTTAGTGGGCGACTTCATATTCTGGATAGCTTGGACTCTGCTGGACTGTGGCTGTATGCCTTGGGCTCCAACCAACAGTCCCACGTACTCCACTTGGGTCCTACACCACTGTCCCTTAGCCAGGGACAGTTTGGCCCCTGCACAGGAGAGCTGGGTCAACACATGCCTGATCTCGGCCATGTGTTCTTCCCAGGTCTGACTCCTCATCAGAATATCGTCCACATAGACCAGGTTGCCCCTGGCGGCTGCATCACTCATGGCTTTGTGCAGAAATATGTTGAACTCCGCTGGGGAGTTGGAATACCCAAAGGGGCATCGATTCCAGGTGAACTGCCTGTTTCCAAAGGAAAAGGCCAGTTTGTACTGGTCTGTTGGTTCTACCTTAAGGGTCCAGAACCCATTGGCCACATCCACTGTGGTGAAATATTTCGCTGTTGTCACCTTGGATAACTCCTGATCTAGGTAGATCATTGGCCATCGTGACAAAGGAACCTGTTTATTCAGCTGCCGGTAGTCAATGGTCAGACGCCATTTACCATTGGGTTTCAGCACCGGCCACAGTGGGGAGTTATAAGTGGAGTTACACTCCCTTATGATCTGACGCTCTAGTAGAGCATCCAACGTCTGCTTTATGGACTCGTATGCCGTGAGGGGAATGCGATACTGCCTGACATAGGTTGGGCGGGCGCCAGGGGCCGTTGGAATGCGCACTGTGTTCAAATCCGTCACCCCGCAGTCATAGGCGTCCCGTGCAAACACTTCCCGGAAATCCTGGAAATTCTGACGCAGCTGCTGACGCTGGCTTTCCGTTTCCAGGGCATCTGCCTTGCCAACCTGTTCCTGTACCTGCTCTAGGAACCCCGCTTTTGACGGCATGGCGGTATCCCGGGTCGTACTCTCGGCTGAGTGGTCCATCGGAACACCTGCGTGTACTGTGTACACAACCATCTCATCCTTATCGCTAAGGTCCACCCTGCACACCTCCTGGTTGCAGAATCCCTCTATTGGCATAATTGCAATCATCCGCCGGGGGTAGGTGTAGTACACCTGCTCGGTTCCCCCCTCCCTGGCCAAGGGACCAGGGAGCTGCCCCAGTACTGGGATGGCTAGTTCGAAATCATAGAAACCATTGTCAATTACCAGTCCCATGTCAGTGCGAGCAGGGATTTTGACATCTTGTTTTGCTATGTTCTGCACCAACAGGCAGGTGGCTCGGCCATTCCGTTCCAGTCTGGGGGTACAACAGACTGCTAGGTTCAGTCTGATAAACTGAGCTGATGGTTGGAAGAAAACCATCTCAGCGTCCATTCTCTGTCCCTTCTTTAGGACAAGGCGTACTGGAAACCCTGCTGTTGACGCAGGAACGATCAGGTCCGATTCGTTTACTACCTGGCAGGCCTGAGGAATCGTCTGACCTGACCGAATGTTCTCGGGGTCACCGCTTAGAGAGTGGGCATCTGGGTCCACCCGTGTCCACAGCACACTGTTTACTGTGTCCAGCTGGGCGCCCAGTCGAACCAATAGGTACTTCCAATAGGAAGTAGTGAGCAAACTTCCTTTTTCCGATGGAGATGGAAGCTACACAGCTTCCTTTGCTCCAAATGGACCTATGAGATGGGGGTGCCCACCACAGAACCTGTGACTGCGTCACCAGGGTCACTTGACAGCTTGGCGACAGGTCCTCGAACAGACCTTCACTGATTATGGACTTCTCAGAGCTGAGGCTAAGAATTACATCATCAACCTGCACTTCTGCCACCTGGACCCCCTCCCACCACCATGGGGTGGTATTCCTGGACCCCCTGAGGTACCAGGGTGCACAGAAAGGACTCCCATTCATTACCGGACAGGGAGATCCACTCTTCTTCAGGGATGAAAAGGGGGTGTGCTTTACCTGGCGGGTCAAGCAGCTGCTTGGAGCACTGCTCCTGTAGTTGGGAGACCGTGGGAGTGCTGGCCTGGGCAGGACTTCCCTGTAGTTTTGGAAAGCAAGAAGAGACATTTATTCTCGTCCAGAGGAACCAGGAGGAACCTCCAACTCAGCTATAGTGTTCAGTGGGCACTGTGTGATCACAGCATAACCACTGAATCCCCCTTTTTGCTGTGCAACAGGCTTAGGGTTTTTGACCTGAGCCCACAATTTTCCACGCTGGCAGTCCACCAGAGGCTCCAGCCTGTCAAGCAGGTCTTGGCCAATGAGTAGTGGCTCTGTTTTAAACCTAGAGATGTAAACAGGATGCACCACGTTCATTGGCCCGAAGCTAAGTGCCACCCACACTCGGTGTGTGATCCTGGCATGATCCTGGGTATAGCTGGAAATATCTATCTTACACGGTTCTACCTTAAGTCTGATGCCTTTTCCTTTCGCTACTCGTTTGAGCTCGCTGAGTAGATCGGCTGACATCAAACTAATTTCAGCCCCAGTGTCAATCAGTGCTTCTCTATCTAAGACGTTTTCAAGAGAAACCTTGATATAAATACGCCTTGCTTTGCCTTTCTGGCTGAGATTCCCTAAGAATTGTTGGAAGCCTGCCTCTTCTTTGACTTCAGGGGCGGGGTCAGCGCCCAACTCAGAGTCACAGCCTTCTTCCAGGCAGGAACCCTCCCACCCAATCAGATAGACTGAGGGAGGGGCTTGGGACGGATCCCCGCCTCCTCCAGTGAGAAGGGGCGTGGTCCCCCTAAGCTCATTCACACTTCCGGCATTCGGTGCGGAAGGTTTACCCTGTCCTGATCTCTCAGGCAGGGCTTGTTCAAGCCTGGCCAGGCGGGCTGCAGTCGACTCCCTTCGTCCAGTCTTATGATAGACTCTGCCTGAGCCCTTGCCTTCCCCGTAGCGCTCACGGTGGCTCTGACGCTTAGTGCGGTCCTGCCTGCCTATTTTGCGCCGGGGCTTAGCGAGCTCAGGAACCTCAGCTGCCTCGAGCTGAGGCGAGTCGTCAACCCTGCTGGCTTTAGTGGCGAACACGGCCGTTTTAGCAGGTTTTCGCTCTGAGGAAGCAGAGACTTCAGCTCCCCAGGCTTTTTGAGCCAACCTTCTAATGTCAGCCATTTTCATCGCTTTTGCATCAGTGTGCATCACAATCATTTTCCTGACTGAGGGATGCAGATTAGCAATGAATAAACCTTTGAAATTCACATTCTCTTCGCAACCCTCTTCATTCCGCCCTGCAAAATAAGTGCGCCTAAGCCTCTGATAATAGTCGCGAGGGGCTTCAGCTTTTTCGTGCTTAATATGGTGCACAGCGGCCACGGCAGCTATGGGATCGATAAAAGCCGAAAATTCTCCGATCATTGCCTGACACAGCTCCTCAAAGCTATTACAGACCTCCGGTCCTTGTCTAGACATCCACGCAGGGCAGTCGTTGCTCCGAGGGGATCTACCAGCAGTCCGGCTGGCTGGTAGAAAGTCTCTATGCACAGAGTGGGACCGCGAGTCCTCACAAGTCACTCTTGTGCCTGGGAAGAAGCTGGTTCGTTCCCGGTCCAGCACTGCTTCTGAATAAGCTATTCAGGTTGTCTATGAGGGTCCAGCTGTAGGGTCCAACTGTCCAACACAAACACAATCTGTAGCGTTTAGCGTGACATAGTCTTGCAGGCATCGTGCTGTCTCACTGCAATACTATACCGCTGGAGGAAACAGTCCATCTGGCCATGAAACTCATTTGAACGTCTAGCTACAGCAACTAACAATATCATGATTTATTCAGGATTTGTGGAATCAGCACGTCCCGGAGACAGCTTCCGAAATCGTGAGCATTCTCTGGTGGTGTCCTGCAGGGCTTTTGCGGGTGTGTGTTGGTGGTATAGTGGTGAGCATAGCTGCCTTCCAAGCAGTTGACCTGGGTTCGATTCCCGGCCAACGCAGTGGCGATTGGTTTTAAATGCTGTCATGAGCCTTGGATTGTGAATAGCAAAGTGAAGCCTTTTGAAAGAGCCAAAGCACTGCAAAACGGAATTGAAGGAGAATCTTAAAGGGGATTCTGAGCGGTGTCTGCATACACGCAGTCCGATACGGGTGCTGAAAGCTTGAGCTACTCTCAATGTCATGCTGCCTTTCCCCGGAGTAAATCTGTTACATTGAAAGAATGCTTCTGGCAGGTTCAAAAAGGGACCCTTGTTAATTGGAGAAATCAATGATTTCGAATGAATTCTGTATGCGTTAAAAGACAGCTATACACAGAAAACATGCAGGACACTGCTCATGATGTCTCAGTGCGTTTTTCCAAGCCATCTGACAAAGCCCGCCCACTGAAAACTGCAGCAGATCGTGTAAAGACGTTCAACTTTGTAACTACTGCACGCACAGGAAGCAGAATAAATTCCTCTTTTCAAACTGTCAAAGGTTTGCTTTGCGAACGCTGCAGGACATCGCACAATCTCTTTTGAACGGGGACAAACCATTTCTTATGGGGCGCAGTAAGTACAGACGTTTAAAAAGCTCCACTCATGCCGACGATGCAGCATGAAGAAGCGCAACCTAACTTTTGACAGACAAAAGCCGGGCGCCGCTACGAGCAATATGAAATCAAACTGACAGCACACGGCGTTTCGCGCTAACTCAAAAGTGATCTCGACAGACGCTGTTCTCTGCATAACGCTGAAAGAGCTAAAGAGCGTTTCTGTTGAGACGTAACAAGCTCGTTTCTTTCTACCATGATGTCACCATGACCAAATCTGTCTTTAAACACCTTGCTCAGTCTCTGACGAGACTATCAAAAATTGCTTTCGCCGATTGTATTGCAAACCGGCGGAAGCGGGGTATTGGGAAAAGTTTTCAACTAGCAATAATCGCGCCTCGGCTAAACCTCACAGGCTACGATACTGCCACTGCGCAAAGCTGACGGTTGCCAGGCAACCGCGGGGATCCTATGGAAATCGTTATCGATCGTCTCATGGCATGTCGTTGCGGTAACGCTTCATATTTGTCGTCTTCTTCTTCTTCTAGCTTGAGGTTTTGAAGAATTTCATGACAGACAAGGGCTCCGTTGGGAACAAAGGGCGTTGTGAGAAAACCGTTGCTTATTTTCAGCAGCAGAAATACAACCCTTTAAATACAAGATGACAGAACAATGACGAAGGGCGTGCCGGGAGGAACTCATGCACTACAGAGGAAAGGGGGCGGGCACGTACAGTTCACATTCAAGCCACAAGTACTCTTCTCGGATGTTACACAAACAAATCCTAACGTCTTGAAAGCATTGCAGCATGTTTGTGTCCCACTTCCCGTGGCTGCAGGACGACTGACACGAACGGACAAACACAATCTGTGGCGTTTAGCGTGACATAGTCTTGCAGGCATCGTGCTGTCTCACTGCAATACTATACCGCTGGAGGAAACAGCCCGGGTTCGATGAGCCTTGGAATGTGACTAGGAAAGTGAAGCCTTTTGAAAGAGGTAAAACACTGCTCAAAGGAACTGAGGGAGAATCTTACAGGGGATTCTGAGCGGTGTCTAAATAAATAAATTCTTCAGTGTCTGCGGATGGCATTTTGCAGCTGGAAACAGATGTCGACGCTTTTTGAACAGAGCACCAAAAAAGCGTCTTTTTTGAAGGTACAGGTATTGAGCATTGGTGGTTCAGTGGAAGAATTCTTGCCTGCCAAGTAAGAGGCTCGGGTTCGATTCCTGGCCAATGCAGTGGCTTTTGCATGCTCACCACTATACCACCAACACACGCCCACAGGATCCC
The DNA here is from genome assembly GCF_059453375.1 of Lepisosteus platostomus. Classification (NCBI taxonomy): domain Eukaryota; kingdom Metazoa; phylum Chordata; class Actinopteri; order Semionotiformes; family Lepisosteidae; genus Lepisosteus; species Lepisosteus platostomus. The sequence goes on from NW_028291666.1 coordinate 659,261, forward strand.
AGCAGGACACCACCAGAGAATGCTCACGATTTCGGAAGCTGTCTCCGGGATGTTCTGATTCCACACATCCTGAATAAATCATGATATTGTTAGTTGCTGTAGCTAGACGTTCAAATGAGTTTCATGGCCAGATGGACTGTTTCCTCCAGTGGTATAGTATTGCAGTGAGACAGCACGATGCCTGCAAGACTATGTCACGCTAAACGCCACAGATTGTGTTTGTCCAAATTTGAACTTTCACAATAGCATGCTAGCAGACAAATGCGCCTCAGAGGACTTAAGGCTGGCTGTTATATGCTGGAATTACCTTTTTTTGACGCTCTTACGAATGCGATGTCAACGAAAACAGAACAAAGCACAAAAAAACCCTCAAGTCCTGCAGTTGGATAGAATGCCGTTACACGTCCAAGCCGTATTTGACTTCATCCTACCATTGCAACACGGGGCGTATATGGAAACGAACACACGCTACGAATTGTCTCTAATCAGTCCCTACAGTTGTAAGGCGCCTGGAAGCATGCACCCCCATCATTAATCTTTGCGCATCTGTGCAAGGTAAACTCTGGAGCAGTCTTTGAAACGGCTCAAAGGAAACACGTGATTGATTCCATGTGCATCTGGGGTTCATATCTTATTTACATTTAATTCAAGGGAAAGGCTTGGGTCAGTTTCAGACGGCCTCCAACAGCGAGATTCAAGCGCCCCACCTTCAGCCCAATCTGCGCCACCAGAACGCCAACGGCTCCTCTGCGCTCCGGGGTGCGGTTGTGACCCCGTAACCTAAAGTGTTGGTGGCAGACAAATGGAGACTAACAGGTGACGTCCTAGGACATGACTACATTGTGACACTCGGTGGGGATGGTGACCATTGCTTGGAAAAGAGTGCGAGGCCCCTTTAGAAAAACATTTTGTTAACAGGCATTCTGCCTCAGCCTAAACACCTATAGCTTGAAAAGCGCATGCTATTAGACAGGCACCTCTGCAAGACCTTAAGAGTCTCTTAAACTAGTGATAGTAAGGTGTTCCCAATGGGCGATGTTCGGCTTTCAAATCATCTCTCCTTGGAAGCGCCGAGATGCAGCTGTTTAAGGCTTAGAAGCACCTGACTGTTTCACTACCTAGCTGATCACTGTCAGTCAGGGAGCTCAGAGGTGAAAAGCCTGTCTGAGAGACAATTCGCCGTCGATCAGTTCAATATGTTCCGTACCAGCTCGGCGCACCTGAGATCATCTTGGTAGCCGTGTAGCTCAGATGATTGAGAGCGTGTGTGTGTGTACCACCGTGATTGGATGCCGGTCCTTCTCAGGTCACAGTAAACCTTCTGCTGCCTAACTTCCCTTATTTTTGGGGATCCCTTTGAAAAAGCAAAGGAAAAAAAAACTGTCTCTTCATCAGCGTGATCAACCTCACCCAGTGTGGCGCAGTGGCCTAATGGCTAAGGCACTGGCACTCTAAGCCAGGGATTGTGGGTTCGAGTCCCATCTGGGGTGCTCCTGTCCCCTTTTGAGAGTACAAATGTCCTTGCAATTTGCGAAGCTACAACCCCACCTTACTCAGTGAGCGGCTCTGCTTTTCTCTCACATACAGTTGGAAGAAAAACTTTTGTAAACAGCCCTTCGGAATGATGTGGATTTCTGCATGAATGGCTCCTAACATGTGATCTTATCTTTATCTAAGTCATAATAATCAATAAAGAGAGTCTGATTTAACAAACAACACACGCCCAACATTTGACATTGCTGTTTTAACAAATGTTTTAAACAATCAAGGTCATTGATGGAAAAAGTACGTGAACCCTTATATTAAGGAGCTAGTGGAACCTCCTTTATTGACAAAAACCTCAACCCCCACTTTCTGTAGCGGCTGGTCAGACCTGAGCAGCGGTTAGGAGGTATTTTGGCCTATTCCTCTATGCAAAACTGTTTCAGTTCATGTATATTTTTGGGATGTCTTGCGCTGAACGGCCTGCTTCAGATCATGCCACAGCACTTCAATGGGATTGGGGTCAGGACTCTTACTTGGCCATCCCAAAATACGGAATTTCTTCTGTTTCAGCCACTCTGTTGTTGATGTACTCCTTTATTTTTGTCATGCTGCATGACCCAGCGTCTTTCGAGTTTTAGATCACAGGCAGACACCCTGACATTCTGCTGTAGAATTTCCTGATACATCTTGGAATTCATCGGTCCCTCGATGATTGCAAGCCGTACAGCCTCCGCCATGCTTCCCAGGTGGGATGAGGTTTTGGAGTTGGTATGCAGTGTTTTGTTATCTCCAAACATAACGCTGTGCACATTTACCAACAAGTTCAACTTTTGTCACGTCTGTCCACAGAACATTGTTCCAGGAGTTGCTGTGGAACATCCATGTGGTCTTTAGCAAACTTGAGAGGGGCAGTGGTGGTTTTTTTGTTGGGGAGAGCAGTGGTTTCCTCCGTGGTGACCTCGGATGATCACCACTCCTGTTCAGATTTCTTCTTATGGTGGACTCATGAACACAGACGTAAGACAAAGTCAACCACCTGTTCGCTAGATCCCATCCCCACTCAGCTAGTCAAAGATTCCCTCGAAGGACTGGCAGGACCTATAATTAGTATGATGAATGCATCGCTTGCGTCAGGTGTTGTACCTGATCAATTTAAGGTAGCAGTTGTTAGACCGCTCCTTAAGAAGTCAAATTTGGATCCACAAGTTCTTAACAACTACAGGCCTGTCTCAAAGGTCCCATTTCAATCTAAAAGTCTTGAGAGAATAGTTGTTGCCCAACGTCAATCGTATCTGGATTCAAATAATATAATTGAGAAATTTCAGTCTGGTTTCTGAAACTGCATTAACGAGAGTCGTAAATGATATTCTCTTAGCTACTGATGCGGGGAATGCAACAGTGCTTGTGCTTCTAGATCTTAGAGCTGCCTTTGACACGGTTGACCTCTCTGTTTTGTTACACAGGCTTGAGTTTGAGGTTGGCTTATCTGGAACCGTCCTTCAGTGGTTTACTTCACATTTTACTCATCGTTTTCATTATGTTCAAATATCTAATAATTGTACTGCTTCATCAACGTCACCAGTTCAATTTGGGGTACCAGATGGATCAGTGCCGGGACCAATATTGCTCTCTCTCTCTACATGCTGCTGCTAGGTAGGATAATAAGAAAAAATAATATGAACTTTCATTCATATGCTGATGACACTCAAATAAACATTTTGTTTCCACCAAATGACAACTCTTCTATTATCACTTTAGTTAAATGCATTAATGAAGGAAAGACTTGGATGTGTGAAAACTTTTTGTAACTCAACTCTGAGAAAACTGAGGATCTGTTGATCGGAGGCAACAATACTTAAGAATTCCTTAAGAAGAATAGATCTCGGCCCACCATCCCAATGCCTCCATCTCAAAACAGCAACCTCCCACTGCCCTTAGTCTGCAAGGCAGTCCTTTCAAGTGCGATGATGACGCCGGGACCTTCGTTGCCTATTGTACGAGCTGAACTTTTGTGCTCATCAATTCAACGCTCTTTCCATCAACTCATCTTGTCTTTTGACGCTTCGTGTTTTGTGCTCCTTTGACTATCGGCATATCGGGTGACTGCAAACACTGAAGTTCTTGCTTACGGAGTGTGGAACAGTGTTTTCAAGTGATCGCTGTTCTGTCATGTTGACGCCGAGTGAATCTTTCTTTGGCAACATGGGCAGGCTGACAGCAAAAGTAATGGCAAATTTCTTGACTTATTTCTGAATATGAATGTTCTTTAGAAAAGGGATGCGGCGTTGCTTCTCCCCCGTGTAAAGGTCACGCATTCCAGACGTGGTTATGAGCGAACAGTTGCCGCAAGTGTTTGAAAAGAGCAAGCAGCCATGCCCCGTGTGAGGATCAAACTCAGGACCTTCAGATAAAGAGACTGATGCGCTACCAACTACGCCAACGAGGCCAGCTGCAGTGCACAGCCGGAAAGTTTGCCTCATATGGATTTCAGTCGCCCGTTCCCTAATCTTCAGACGCCCTCTGCTGGATGTTGCATTTGCCTTTTGATCTCACCGATACTTTTTTGGTCTGTTTCTGTTGCGAGTCTGTTTTTCAGATCTCACCTAGCACAAGTCTCTCTGGCTGAAGTGGCCTCTCTGCTTCAGCATCGTGCCCTCACTCAGCCATTAAAAACGTCACTCGGACTTCTGACATGCTGACATGAAATGTCAAGAGAGAGTGGCGGAGACGCTTAAGGCAGAGAGAAGATGAAGAGGGGGCGTGGCTGTGAAATGATTGACAGCTGCATGACGCTCTCCATGCAAGGTGTGACCACAGGCTAAAGGACACCTTCCGGCACATCAAGCTCTAAGCACACACCTGGAGGACGTGGGAAACGATCCCGCTACCTCTCGCATGCAAAGCGAGCGCCGTACCATGCAAGCTAACCCCCCTCGCTGGGGCTCATGCCTCGGTGTCGCCTAGTGCCGCTTGTTCCCCTCTTACCGGGTGCAGTTCACTGCCCTTCGTCTGCAAGGCAGTCGTGTAATTGCGGCTTTCTTGACTTATTGATGAAGGTCTGACTGGACGAGCGAATGACGCCTCTCCCCCGTCCTCAAGCTCGCTGACAGGATAAAATAGAAAGTGCTGCTGTGGCTCATTGGTTTAGGGGTATGATTCTCACTTAGGGTGTGGGAGGTCCCGGGTTCAACTCCCGGCTGAGCCCTTGTGTGCTCTTTTTGTCCTCGTGACTGGGAACTGATATCCACATCACCTTGCAGCATCTGCTTATGGCAAATGATGGAATGTGACTAATGACTGAACGAGCCTGGTGAATACTCATCACGTGGCACAATGAGAGCGTGCAGTCAGCTGTCCAAGGCAGCAACCTCATTGCTCGTTCAAAAGAACACGTACTGAAAACTCATCACCACTATGTCGTAAATGAGCACCGCAATCGCTTGTTGTCATGCGTCCTTACTTGGGAAATGCAGAAGCAAAAACTGCCCTCTCTCAGCCACCGAAACGTGTGCGGCTCGCCTTGCACTCTCTGCGCCTCGCATATTTATGGAGCTGTCTGCTCTTCTTTCTGTTGAAGTACGCAAGTTACGGGGCGTACTGCAGACTATGATGTGCTCAATGACAGCTTTCAAGATTTGAAAACTATGAGCTTGATGGCTCAAGTCGAACGAATGTGGTTGTTACGCAATTGATGATCAAACGCACATATTCTAACGATTCGTGAGAGTATGTTCTAAAGATCCTTGGCTCAATCCCGGGTTTCGGCATTTTGTTTCATCGCTCCCTTTGTTCCTCTCTCCAGCGCCCCCTGCCTAAAATGACGCGTCCCTTTCTCAGCCCGAAACGCAAGCGATACACCAGCAGCAAATACTACAGGTTTCCGTAGTGTAGTGGTTATCACGTTCGCCTAACACGCGAAAGGTCCCCGGTTCGAGACCGGGTGGAAACAGCCTCGATTTGCACGCTCCTGTACTTCACAGAGGTATTGAGCGACCGGTCATTTGTTCCCAATGTATTTCCGGTGCCTTCATGCACTCTTGTACCAAACGCACGTTCCTTCTCTACGCGGAGCCGATCATTTGCAATTGGGCTGTGCCGACAGACCAGGACGAGCTCTGTCGGCTCAAAAGCAGCGCAGGACCTGCAAGAACAACAGAAAGATTAGCATCCAGCGGGGGCTTCTTAGTGAGCCCAAGATCTCATCAAGAATCGGCTCCAGCAACAGGGCTGGGCGCATTGTTCCATTCTCCGACCA